>NC_090231.1:38251975-38481975 GCF_024489055.1 Chanodichthys erythropterus
GGTCAATCTCATGTGAGTGACAGGTTGTCCCGCCCCCGCCCTCAGAGAAGTTGCTGCAAGAGGAGGGGAAGTTATTTTGATTAAAGATTTTGATGAAACATGAATTAGAAAAAAAAAAAAAAATGAAGTGCACAGATAAATCATTTATAATAAACACTCCATTAAAAAAATAATTGCCAATTTTGATTTCAAGGGGACTTTAAAAGGTAGAAATGAGAAGCTCATGCAATATTATTCCACATAAAAGACTATTATTTGAGTAAAATTGTCAAAATTTGTCTAAATAAACTGCATTATCAATTCTAGTGGGTGAATTTCTCAGTACTTTACAGATAGTTAAAAGATAGAAACTTTTTAGCATAAAGCATTCTTTAAAACTGAGACAAGCATGCAAGGGTTCTGCATAGAAAAAAGGTTCAATGTAGTTCTATGAGTGTAAATTATAGTCTGACGAAATAAACTTGGTTTCACTCAAAAATTAATGTATCTCTTACAAAGCAAGGCGAGACATGATCCGTTTATTAGACAAGCTGCTGCAAATGATTGACTCGAGTTCTTTGAAATGCAACAGGAAGTACGCACATCCAAAGGTCCAGACTTCCTGAACCACAACATGAGGCATTTTGTGCTCTTTCAGACAGGGACAAAAAAAAGAAAAGAAAAAAGAAGCCTTACTTTAACTCTTTTTTTCTCTCTCACACACAGAGACTCAAACAGGGCTATTCAACGCCTCTGGATGAAAACCGTAACTCCTCTGCTCTCTTCCCACAATGGGTTCATTGAAGATGTAGAACGCTCTCATCTAGCTAACATGTTTTTCAGTTTCACAAGACCAACCAGCGTCCAAAACCACAAATATACCACACAGATTTAACCAGGGCCAAAATGCTACGAGCGCACAGCAGCCACAAATATGGACTAATAGTGAATCTACTAAAAGAGAATGAGAATCATGAAGCACTATGAATGCTACAAATCATGTAATAGCCCTGTTTGCATTAAATAACTCTCATTTATGACTGCATATGGTAATGAAGAATCACATTTGTGGACAAAATAAGATCTTTCTGTATAATCAGTTATCCTTTTTGGGTCACCTATTCCTTTAAACAGTGTTTGTCTAGAAGATTTTACACTAAGGGTTAACAAAAGGAGTTGAGTAATAAACTATGAATGCTTGCCAACTACAGGGCTGCATGGACGATTTAGTCTGACTTCTCAACAAAATTTACACAGTGAACACACAAAAATGGACTAGGATATGGCAATAGATCTACAGTATATTTACATCAAAGTCAACCTCTGGCTGAACTCCATGTGGGCCAATGGTCTCTTAACAGACTGAAGACAGGCAGATACATGCACAAGAATCAATCAACTAAGATCTTACATGGATAGGCTAATTTTAATGTAGATCTGCCAAGATGTCATAACTTGTCGTTCCATGCCGATATCAAATCAGTTTTTATACACTGATTTTTAATAACATATATAAGATATAGAAAGGTTTATGTAAAAACCCTGTAGGCTACAATTTGCATAAATTCAATAAAGTCAGTGGCTTAACACATACAAACTTGATTATCATGAAATGTGAGTAAAAAAACATGCTTATGACTCTTTGTAGTTTACAAAAAATAAGAGAATTACAAAAATAGCAGAAATAGAATTTACAACACAATGTAAAAAAACAATATAATAAAACAACAAGATTTACACCCAACTACAAATTGATCTACACAAAACGGAACTTAAAAAAATGTAGCTATGATTTAAAATGCTACTTGTGCCCCTACTGCTGCATTTTGAAACAATGGGTGAGTATGGAAGCTTGTTTCCGCCACTGAATAAAAAAATTAAAAAAGGTATAATTGTGATTTTTTATCTTGCAATTCTGAGATTTTTTCTCAGAACTGCGTGATATAAACTCACAATTGTGAGTTATAAAGTCAGAATTGTGAGATATAAACGTGCAATTCTGACATTATTTCTCGCAATTCTAACTTTATTTCTTGCAATTGTGTTTATACCTTGCAATTCTGATATAACTCGCAATTGTGAGTTTACATCTCAGAATATGTTAACTTGCAACTGTTAAAGGTGCCCTAGAATTAAAAATTGAATTTATATTGGCATAGTTAAATAACAAGAGTTCAGTACATGGAAATGACATACAGTGAGTCTCAAACTCCATTGTTCCTCCTTCTTATATAAATCTCATTTGTTTAAAAGACCTACGAAGAACAGGCGAATCTCAACATAACACCAACTGTTACGTAACAGTTGGGGTGTACGCCCCCAATATTTGCATATGCCAGCCCATGTTCCCAACATTATGAAAGGCATTAGACAAGGGCAGCCAGTATTAACGTCTGGATCTGTGCACAGCCGAATCATCAGACTAGGTAAGCAAGCAATAACAGCGAAAAATGGCAGATGGAGCAAAAATAACTGACATGATTCATGATAACATGATATTTTTAAATTGTCTTTCTAAATGTTTCGTTAGCATGTTGCTAATGTAGGCTACTGTTGGTTAAAGTTACCACGTTTATTACTGTATTCACGGAGACAAGACCCGTCGCTATTTTCATTTTTAAACACTTGCAGTCTGTATAATTCATAAACACAACTTCATTCTTTATAAATCTCTCCAACAGTTTGTAATGTTAGCTTTAGCCATGAAGCACTATCAAACTCATTCAGAATCAAATGTAAACACCCAAATAAATACTATACTAACATGACCCGAAGCATGCATTGAGCATACATGATGAACATCTTGTAAAGATCCATTTGAGGGTTATATTAGCTGTGTGAACTTTGTAAATGCACTGTATTATAGAGTCGCGAGCTCGATGGGCAGGGAGCACAAGATTTAAAGGGCCAGCAGCCCTGAATCGGCTCATAGTTAATGATGCCCCAAAATAGGCAGTTAAAAAAATTAATAAAAAAAAAATCTATGGGGTATTTTGAGCTGAAACTTCACAGACACATTCAGGGGACACCTTAGACTTATATTACATCTTGTAAAAAAATGTTCGATGGCACCTTTAATAAAAAAAATCTGAATTGTGAGATAAAGTTAAAAAAATAAAAAATAAAAAATAGTTCCGTACAGTATTTTGTTCCTTCATAAAAGGTTTTTTTTTTTTTGTAAAAAATTTTGATATATATAGGTTAAAAGTGTCTTCTGCAAAGTTCAGCATGTTACAGTGCAAAAACTCTATTTGCAGAAAAACAAAACTAATTTGCACAAAAATAGTTAGTGGCATTGACATGTGTGGTGTAAAACAGATAAGTTATTACAACATTAAGACCACCTAGATTCAATGCAGTCACAAAACAAAAGGTCCGAGTTGCCAAGTACATTCTGTGTCAGTACTGCGAATTGCAGTGTAACACAATACGACCCGACTGGTTTGGACCATCATCAAAAGAAAGGAACAAAGAAGTGCTCTATTTTTGCATGGTAAGTTCATCATTTTAGCTGGGTGTGGATATTATACAGATTCAATTCAGATGCCCAACATAGATCTAAACTATAATTCACCATACTGTCTAAACACCTGTTTAAAAGAGAAATAGCAAATGATTTATAATGAGAGACAGATGTCTCGAGAATCCAATCTTTCCACATTAACTTAATCCATTCTTCCCTTTAATCTTTGAAATTCCCACATTCTGACTGGTGTAAATCTTCAACATGATGAACAGTATATATGATGTGATGTTGATATGATGTTTCTAAGATGTTCACAGTGGTTGTTAGCAAGTCAATGCAGTTGCTAAGGTATTCTGGGTGGTTACTAAGTGCCTACTGGCCCAAGTCAGAAAAGCCCACCCCAAGTGTCTATGATATTCTGGTAATAAGATATAACTTAAGTCCCTCTTTTGAAGTCAGTCTATTGGATTTCTTGCCCATTTTATCATCCACCATGAGAAAAATCAAGTTGAAAGCTCAGAAAAGTAATAGCTAAAAAAAAAAATCATATCTCTCAAACCATGTAGCACAAACCGCAAGTTCAGCCCAAGTTTAATACTCAGGGTTTGGTCAAATCACTAACCTTAAGTATGATCAATAGAAATAGTCATTAATGCCTTAGAATACAGCAGTAATAAATCCAGTTTGCAAATCTAAAAAGCTCAGATATGAGTCACATTAATTTCACAGTTCACACACATTAATTTCTGCATTTCAACAGCAAGTGTTTCTTGGTGGCCACTTAGCCTACTTAAAGTGCCCCTATTATGCTTTTTCAAATATTATATTTCATGCAGTCTGTGCTATAAGTGAATGTAAAAGGGCTGCTAAGTTTCAAATATCAAAGTGCACATAGGGCTGGACAATAATTCAATATCAATATATATCGCGATATAATTTTTTTTCGATAACGGTGATATGATTTTTAAACACATTTCCGGTATTCCGATATATACATTGTTACAGCATCACTGACTTGAGGCACAGCCGTTAGAAAGAGCAGAACGCGATTGGCTATTTGCGTGGTGACGTACACCACAGAGACACGCAGCCACCAGCCAGTGCTCAACAGTTGTACGCTAAGATTTTTAAGTTTTACAAAATGAGTACACCTGATGCAAATGCGACGGAACAAGCTTCCACAATTTGATGAAAATATGTGTGCATAACTACACCGTGCTGGTTAATGTTTGGTGCAGGAGAAAGTGTGAAATAAAAACACAGATACTTTATTCTGTATGAGCTGTGTGTCACGTGGCTAGTGTTATTAAACTCATCGCGGAGCTCCGCGCTGAAACCGAGCATATGCGCGCTCCGCCTGTGTATCATAAAAACAATCGTATTTTTCATGTGTTCGTATTCAAACTCCAGTTCTGACCGCATCTCGAGCAAAATACAAACAACACACGTGCTGTGCTGAGGTAAACAGCCTACAGCTTGTGTATCTGAACGCAGCTAGAGCAGGCAGAGGTGAATGAGCAGCACTTTTGTGTTATTTGAATTCTCCGATGTAATGCGATCTCATGCGAACATATTTTCCATTTGCTGTAGATTAGCTACAGCAAAACAATCCACTTCCGAGAGAAGTGATGCTTCCTCATGCATAATACTGCAATTATAATTTTATGCATACTACAGCGCAGTGATTGGATTAAATGAGCTTTATGTCATGAATATATATGTCGAGATTCGCTCGAAACGGTCTATGTCAGCATGTTCGACCATGCCCATACTTGGGCCGAAAGTACACGATTACGTCAGATTTTGTGATGATGCTCCGACTCAGCTTTTCAAACAGGAAGACAGAAATCGCTCTGAAAAATGCAAAAATAACCATTTTTCACTTATGAATAACATTAATGAGTAGGCTACCTTTAGTGTTTTCAATGATGTGCAGCCTTAACATATATGTTTACATCTCAAAAAAAGTGTTTTGGGGTTTCATGACCCTTTTAAGAATAATAAAATCAGCCTATGTTATAGTTTAATGTTAACGATATTAATATTACGAAAGTGAGTGAGTCTTATGTTTATTTTTATGTTTGTATGAAGGCTAAATACAAATAAAAGCTGAACAAATTTATTTCATAGATTTGGCAAATTCATTTTTCAGACGTTTGTAGGTACAGACATCCATTGTGGTCATTCTTGGCAGTTTTTCTGAGGCTATTACATAGTTCATATCGATATCGGAATTATATCGTATCGACTGAAATTAAGAATTATATTGTGATATAAATTTTGGCCATATCGTCCAGCCCTAAGTGCACAACAAATAAAGTTATTGTCTTCTAAAAAGAAAGCTGCAAAAACGAGTCGTCACCAATTACAGTCTCAATTCCTGCTACAAACCTACGTAACAATGTAACAAACTTGCATAATGCCAGTCTATGGTCCTCTTCGGCTATCTGTGAACAATGTCTACTTTGACCCTCAAACACTGTAGTTGTAGCTGAGGCCTGGAAGAGTTTGGTTTGTGTTGTCGACATGTTGAGAAGACGATGTTTTCAGCACTGCAAATACACTTTGCATGAACTTCAAAAGGATGAGGACTCACGCTGGAATTGATACGGAAAACCATTGTTCCTGTTCATATCATTGTGTATCAAGCACTGAGGATGCCTCGAGTCTGGAGCTGAATTTCGGATATGCTAATAGACATTTTGTTTCTGACATGCGCTATAAGCGGTAGACCAACAGACTGGACCGTCTGACCAATCAGAGCAGAGTAAGCTTGTGGTAAGGAGGGCTTTAGTAAGTAAATCAGAGGTCAGCAACCCGCGGCTTTAGAGCCGCATGCGGCTCTTTCGCGCCCCCCCCCCCCCCCCCCCTAGTGGCTCCCTGGAGCTTTTTCAAAAATGTAGGAAAATGGAAAAAATATATTTTTTGGTTTTCATATGGCTTCTGTAGGAGGACAAACATGACACAAACATTTTCCATTGCTGTAAAAATGTGTATAATAAATATGAAATTTCAACATTTCTGTCAACGAAGATTTGCGCCATAGCCATCGACGTCACTTTCCCACCGAAAACGCGCTCCCTCAGCTTGACAAAGTGGCAAAAGAACCTGCTGCATGACTGGATTTAATAGAGGAAACTGCGAAAACGCTAGTAAAAACAAACGAATTACACTAAAGGTTGGACTCGAAAGTGTTTCTTACAACTTGTCAAATAAACCTAATCCATGGATATTGACATGTAGCCAGGAGTCGTGTTTCCTGACATTTTTATGTGCCTGATTTGACGCCAGGGAAATACATAAAGCAAATCTGCCTGTGAATATTGTAAGTTTAAATCCGCGTAATCACTTATATCAATGTTATATATATTGTCATATTGCCCATCCCTAAAACATATAGTTTTATAATATAGTTTTTGTCAGTGTTTATTTTAAAACACACAATTATGCAGAATATAAGATGGAAAATATTTAATAGATGATTTGTCAACATAATATATAACAATACAATATATATGGAATGATTTTACCTCAAAATCCAACAATTTGACACAAAATGATAAGTGCAAATCCATGTTTCTCTGCTGGAGTCCAGCTGTTTCTGTGAATTGCACTGATCCATTTGCTTCTTTTTTTTGTAGCTTTCAGCAGTTTTTAAATATATACCTCGGGAATACCTCATTATGTATTTGTAGCCTATTTAGTCATTTTGATAGTAGGCTAATATAGCTAATATACACTTATAGCCTGTGTTGCCTTCATATAAGGCTTATATAAGGCTTTTAATTTTTTGCGGCTCCAGACAGATTTGTTTTTTGTTTTTTTGGTCCAATATGGCTCTTTGAACATTTTAGGTTGCCGACCCCTGATCTAAATGAAACAATGAACCATTTTCAAACTCTTTGAGAAATTAGCTGATGTGTAATGTATAATATGAGAAAATCAGTAGTGTTTTTTGACCTTGGATGCATGTAAACCTATTGTAGGTGACCTCCAAAATCAAATTAGAAAGCTTTAAAATAGCATAAAAAGGGCACTTTAAAATGCTACACGACTATCTAAATGTAGTCCTCCAAGTACTAACCTTATTGCTGCTATTATGGTCAAGAATCACACATAAAAGATATTATAAGGGTCTTTTTTTTTTGATTGCACCTATTAAAATCAAGCCAGTACAGAGAAATGCAGAAAATGCCAGTGGGCTGGTAATGCTGGAACTAACAAGGCTGCGATTATGTGGCACTGTCTGTCTGCCATCCGGAAAAAAAAAAAAAAAAAAAAGAGTGGGCGAGAACAGCAGAGATAGCAACAGGCAGTAAAAAAGACTTAAATTGGCCTCCATGAATTTACAGTACTGTCATTTTAGAAACAAGAAGCATGAGTACAATGACAACTTCATTGTCCTCATGCTTCTGGTTCTAAAACTGCAGCAGTCTAAGCTAAAAGTGACAGGATCTTAATTGTTGAGCAAAGATCGATCAGTTTGGCCATGTTCAGACTGCCAGCAAAACATTTTTTTTTTGTTTTGCATATCCAGATTTTTGGACAGCAAAAAACAAAAAACACCATGAAATTAGATTGTTTAAAAATCTGATTTAAACCACATATGGAGTTTGCTTGAAATGCATTTCCAAACAGATTTTAACAGTTGTTTCTCATTCTGGACACTCTGGCTGCTTAAGTCGTATTTCAGACTGTCTTTTGAATCACTCTCAACGCGTACACGCAATGATAACGTCAAAACTGGTGACAAAAATGCAGGAAGTATTCAAACGGTGTTAAAAAACTTCAAATGATTTGTTCAAAGATTTCAGCATTTTCCTGAGTGAAAGAGGAGTTCTGCACCGCAACTCGACAGGCCGCTTATTTGGAGAGTGAGTTGATGCGCCTGCATTTTTCCTGCATCCATTTTGAAAGCCTCATCACATACACAGGTACGCCTACGTCATTACCAATGCAACCCATGCAGATAGGTTGGTTATGTCTGTACACACAAATCTTTCTTGATTTTTGATCACTCGCAATTGATATTGTGGACAGTCTGCCTAGAAAGATTTGTTTTGAGAAAAAAATCTGATTTGCCTGTAGTCTGAACATTTAATTAACACCAAACCAGTTTCTATCCGAGGGTTTCATAAGGTCTGTCAGTTGTGTTTCAAGTCACGTCTATCAGGCTGAGATGTGAGCAGGCCAACTGCACTCCTGAGCACATGAGGAACCAATTAGTGGTTTGTGTTCATCTGGATGAGTTTTTTTTTTATGTTGTTGGTTTTTTCGTTCAGTAGTTTTTGCTTTCTCTCTGCATATGAAAGATTGCAAACAAGCTTTATAGGTGAGGAAGAATGCTTGAGAGAACTCTCACTCTCACTTGCCAGTTTTCTTGTTTCTTAACCGGTGTGTTTTGTCATTAACTAAAAGCTATACAAAAATTTATATATACAATTGTACAAAAGTAAAATTGTGTGTATATATACATTATATATATACAGTACAGTCCAAAAGTTTGGAACCACTAAGATTTTTGATGTTTTTAAAAGAAGTTTCGTCTGCTCACCAAGGCTTCATTTATTTAATTAAAAATACAGTAAAAAACAGTAATATTGTGAAATATTATTACAATTTAAAATAACTGTGTACTATTTAAATATATTTGACAAAGTAATTTATTCCTGTGTTGGCAAAGCTGAATTTTCAGCATCATTACTCCAGTCTTCAGTGTCACATGATCCTTCAGAAATCATTCTAATATGATGATCTTCTGCTTAATAAACATTTATGATTATTTTCAATGTTGAAAACAGTTGTGTACTTTTTTTTTTTCAGGATTCCTTGATGAATAGAAAGTTCAAAAGAACAGCATTTATCTGAAATACAAAGCTTCTGTAGCATTATACACTACCGTTCAAAAGTTTGGGGTCAGTAAGAATTTTTATTTTTATTTTTTTGAAAAGAAACTAAAGAAATTAATACTTTTATTCAGCAAGGATGCCTTAAATCAATCAAAAGTGGCAGTAAAGACATTTATAATGTTACAAAAGATAAGATTTCAGATAAACACTGTTCTTTTGAACTTTCTATTCATCAAATAATCCTGAAAAAAATATTGTACACAAATATTTTGTACAATTGTACACATTAAATGTTTCTTGAGCAGCAGATCAGCATATTAGAATGATTTCTGAAGGATCATGTGACACTGAAGACTGGAGTAATGATGCTGAAAATTCAGCTTTGCATCACAGGAATAAATTACTTTGTGAAATATATTCAAATAGAAAACAGTTATTTTAAATTGTAATAATATTTCACAATATTACTGTTTTTACTGTATTTTTAATTAAATAAATGTAGCCTTGGTGAGCAGACGAAACTTCTTTTAAAAACATTAAAAATCTTAGTGGTCCCAAACTTTTGGACTGTACTGTATACAATGAAAGTTAATTGAAATAAATAATTTAAAGTTAAATTAAAATGACTAAAAAGGAAATAAAAATCTAGAAATATATATATATATATATATTAAAATTTCTAAACTTAAACTAAAATTAAAATGAGAACTGAAAATATAAAAAATAAAATCTGGTATCCGCAATTAGCTTTCCTAGCTTTCCTTAGCTTTCATTGCTTAAATTTGTGTTTTTTCAGAAATATTTTTTTCACAGTTTCTGTTTGAGATAATAACATTGACATGAGCACAATGCAAACCCTTAATATTCATAATAAATGTTTGCGAGAGACATCAGTATCTCAGCTGAAAATCTTCAGAGAGGTGGAGCCTGAGACCATTGAAATGAGCCCAGTGAGATTTGCAGGGCCTGAGAAGCACTCAGTCTGTAAATGTTTATGAACAAAGAAGACTTTTTAAGCTGAAGACATTTGGAACATTGAGCACATTTAGAGTTACGTTGATATAAGAGACAAAGTGACAGAGGAAAAGAACCACAGACATGCAGGCACAACATCAGATTTGTATATTCACGAAAGAGAAACCAATCTGGATTTGGCCTGCGTGGTTTCTTTGAACGTCAAAGCCAACCCATGTCCCAAATTACATTCCCTTATTCCCCTTCCGTTTCCCTAAATTCTCTGCTCTCACTTTCTCGCTAATGCAAGCCATATGCAAAAATGTGTTTATCAAGCTATCAAGTTGGTCTAAACAACTAAAACAAGTGTTGTTTGCACAAATGAAACATCATATAAACATCTTTTATACTACAGGACTGTTGAATGCTTGAATCTGATTGGTTGATAAATGTTCAAGATACATGATCAAGAGAGTCAAGAGGCATTTATTTATCATTTGCATAGGGGAAAACTGGGCATTGAAATGCTTCTTTAGACATCACTTTATACACTTAAAAGATTTAATTTAGACTTTTATTTACATATAAACATTGGGGGTGTGACGAGACGACACATGAGATTAAGTTCTCGAGACAAGACAAGATTTTTACTCAGTATTTTTAAGAAATCCTCAATGACGAAATACATGACTAGAAAAATAGTTTGCAGGTGCCTTTGGAATGGTTTAACTAATCATTTTGTAATGAATGTCATTTCAGTTTTACTTATTGAGTATGAATTATCATAGCTGTAAAAGACAACAATACAGTCTCAACTGGCTGGCTTCTCTTCTGTACGATTTCACATGAGTCTCTTCAGACCTTAGAACTGCACAATTTATGAGCTTCTACAACTTTTGACCTCCTAACCGATTTCCTTTCCACAATTTGATCATAGAAATAAAAAAATGAATAACACAGTTTTTTCTTAGCCTTAATAAGTGCAAACAATAAGTGCAACCATAATCAAAGTACTCAATATTCAAAGTGCAAGTGCTGAGCGCGCATTCTGTAAGATCAGACATTTTTCAGACGCTTTTAGGCTCTGTTGCGCAACAAATCCTCCGCCATGGTCTCGTCGGTCACTAACTCTCGTCTTGTGATCAGTGAACATTGATTCCTGCTGCACTACTTACGTTTCTGCAGCTCGTGTTGGATGAGCTAGGTGGTATTGAAGTGACCGTTATCCAACTGAATTAAATGGTTTTTATTTCTATAAAAAGCAAAATAACAGTGGAGGCGTAATGTAAATGTAGCGGTGGCATATTATATACAAATTTCACCCTCAAACTCTGTCATGGCAATATCGTGAGACAGCTTTTTCACCTCAACGATAAATCTTGTGGCACAAGATCTCATCACACCCCTAATAAACATTCATCAACGCACACATTAGATATGGTAAATGGAGTCTCAAGCATGCTTGCTTGATGTGCGAGAACCAATGAGGTTTGTTCTCAAGCGTCAAGCTTCTGTTTATGGTTGAGCTTCTGTTTATGTTTGCTGATCAGTGTTTATATGTGAATAAAAGCCTAAATTCAATCTGTTCATCATATAAAGCGATTGTGCCTCTTGAGAAAATTTGGAATAAACTGCTCAATTTATATGGATTCGTTTTACGATCTCTTTATGAAGTGTCAAAATGGTGGTCTGTCAATGGAGAGTACAGAACTGATTCAGATTTAGGGCTGCACAATGATTAATCGCGATTAATCGTTTGCAAAATAAAAGTATGTGTTTATGTAATAAATGTGTGTGTTCTGTGTATAATACTTATGTATATATATATATATATATATATATATATATATATATATATATATATATATATATATATATATATATATATATATATACACACACACACAGATACATATGTATATTTAAGAAAAATGTTATATTTATATATAAAATATTTATATATAATATAAAATATACTTAAATATATATATTTATTTATACATGCATATATTTCTTAAATTTATACATGTATGTGTGTGTATTTATATATACATAATTATTATACACAGAACAAACACATTATGTAAACAGACTTTTATTTTGCAAACGATTAATCACGATTAATCGTTGATCAGCCCTATTCAGATAGTATTAAAAATATCTTAATTTGTGTTCCAAAGATGAATGAAAGCCTTAAGGGCTTGGAACAACATGATGACAGAATTTTCATTTTTGGGTGAACTATCCCTTTAAGACCATAAAAAGACCACTAAATATTTTGCCATTTTGGCTTGGCTCATCTTTTTGCCCAGGAGCGCATATGAGCGCCAAGCCTACTTGACAGAAAATCATAAGCAGATATCAAGATAATATGCAATGGCTAGTTTGTTCATGATTTACTGAAAATTTCTTAATGCATCGTTTAATTCTACTGATCCGTTTTCCTGTCTGAAACATAAAAAAACAAATAACTCGCACTCTAAAAAACAATGCAGCACAAAGTAAATAAAAAAAAGTAAAATAAATGGAATGCTAAAAATAAATTAAACACTCATGAGTGACTGTATTTCAACCGTGGTTTACAAAACCATATGCTCCATGCAAAACATTTTAGCTGAACCATGCCTGTGAATCATTTGGTATCCACCTAAAACTAATTTTACAACAATTTAAACAAACCTTGGGAAAATCTGGCCTTCCTCAAAGATGAATCAAAAACTAATATTAGTATGTCTGTTTTCACTTTGAGCCATAATATAATAAACGAAAGTATCATAAGCCCTATGTGGTACTTCTCCACTTCAGTTCGCCCACCTCTCACTGCTCTCTTTCCTGTCAGCGTTGCGTCGCACCTCTTATGGCTACGGTGGAACTTCCTGTACGGCACTGTCCGCCCCTGCATCTTCATTCTTACTCAGAAACACAAATTCTCACCTCCCACAACGAGACAAAGAACAAGAAAAAAACTTGATACAAAAACCTTCATGACTTATTTGAGGAAACTAGCTGGGAGGTTTTGTAGTGTTTTACCAAACAATTTCGTCATTTACCTTTATTTGTTTCTACAGGATAAACAGAACCAAATGAGACTGATTCGATCCAAATTTCCCATTAGAAATTGTTTCATTCAAACCTCTTCAGATCTGTTTCTGATCAGTCAAGTGAGTTATGAAGGAAACATTATGTCTCAACAAAAATTTCAGTATTAAACATGATTAACTCAAGCATTTTATATCTTCCAAACTCTGTACACAACCTATGTAGAGTTTCAAAATGCTATCAAGATCAACGAAATGTAATTTTTAACACAAGAATTATATTTAAAACAGTTTATGTAAATGTAAACCAATTCTTTAAAGTCAACATGAAACAGAAGTCGAGATTGTCTTTTCTTCCTTATTGTGACGTATATCTGAGTGAAACGGCTTCTTAGAAAAGAAAAATGTAGGGCGGGACTTCAGTATTTTTGGTTTGCTATTGCTGTGATGTTATGTGATTGACAGGTTGTCCCGCCCTCATGTCAGTAAACAGGTCATCAAAGAAGAGAAAAGATGTCGTTGCAAGAGTCGTTGCATGAATGATAATGATGTGCATGGATAAATCATTTATAATACTGCAATACTGCATAAAAATATGAATCATAAAATTTGATTTCATGGTGACTTTAATAATCTTATTCAAGGTCCCTGCTTGTATCTCATCTAAAATTTAAAACCCAAAATCTATGTATCTACAAACTACCAAACAAAAACTGCTTCCACAGAAACACACTTTTAAAACAAATTTTCTGACATGTGGAAAGTCAAACACTTTGACACAATGTCAACTTGTCAATCACTGCAGTTGCATCAACCAATTATCTGATATTTTGGCCCTCATCACCTCTGACACGATCCAGACTTTGAGGCACTTGAGGCAGAAAGACAAGCTGGGAGAAATTAAGCATCTGTGGTAGAAGCATGATGCCAGAGGGCTTCCGCTATGATATTTACTGCTCTCCACTGGCCCAGCATGTTACCAGACAGTAAACATAACAAAAGCACATGTGGCGTCACCCTTACAGACACCCTTTCAGTGCTGAAAACCTACACAAACTACAACACCCCCATTATTACCAAACCAACAAAGCTTTTTAGACAAGCAAGCAAGCTACTTAAAGTAACTAGTATTTATTTTATGCAACTAATATTTGTTTTTAAAATACTGGTAAGTAATCCAATAGTGACTGGTATCATTTTCAATTTGACTAATAGCTAATTTTAGTATTTATTGCAGTTTTTCTTGTAGCAACTGAATAGACAGTATATTCTAGTTGTTACTAGAAGCATTTTTAATCTTACAAGCAAACTATGAATTAGTCATTCTGAATAGTCAATACATATGACTAGAAAAACAACTGTAACTAGTGAGGTAAGAATTGTTACTAGCAAACACTGGGATAGATACCAGGGTAACAGGGTGAAAAGATTTGCAAAATAATAAATACAAGTATGTAATGAAAAACTACTAGTGGCTAAATGAACAAATACTAGTCTCTATATTTAATATATAATATATAATTATATATATATATATATATATATATATATATATATATATATATATATATATATATATATATATATATATATATATATAATGAAAAAAATCATGTACTTAAGAAGTGCTAGTAGATAATGAAGAGTTAAGAGTTTTGGATTACTTATAAACCTTTATTTATAAATGTACTAGTAGCCAACCATAAAAAAGAAACTGGTCAGTGTTAAAACTGAACTGTTAAAACGGAAAGAGACAGTATGATGAGATAACTATGAAGGCCATCAGAAGAAAGGAGACTTGGCTTGATTTTTTTTTTTCTTTTCCTCAAAAAAAAATTATGCAATTAACTGCTGCTGTTGTTGTTGTGGTTGTGTAATTGAAGACTGACATTGAACTAAAATATGCTAAGAAAATACATAAAACAAAAGATTTTGTATTAATTAGATATCTAATAGTACACAAATGGCTGAGTATAACAATATCTTCTCAGAAGCAACATAAAAAAAAACTTTAAAAATACGTGAAATTGCAGCAGGTTTTCCGAAATACAAAATACAATAGTTTCTACAGCTAGTGTTACTTTAAAGCATAATAAATTAATATGGGACCCTCAATTTAATAAGTCATCAGAATTTTCTTTGATTTATTTTTTTATTGGCAGTGTTCTGGGAATGTGTGTTGGTCTCTCAGCTTGGCCAGGCCTGTTGTCTGGTTTTACAGAAAATGTGTGCACCTTTCAGCTAACGTTACCCAGACTTGCCTAGCCGGCTAGGAGGCCAGCAAAGACCAGAAAACAAGTTTAGGCTTGTTTAAGAAGCTATTTCAGCATTAAATAAAATGGCCTTAGCAGTTTTAATACAATAACTGTGGTAACTATATGCTGTCGGAAACCTGGTTACCATGGTATATTATTGCGAGGAAAGTGTGTATGTCTGTTACACACTGCAATCATCATCACACACCAAACTATTTTGAAAGTAAACAAACTGTCCATTTGTAAATACTGACAGATTGGTTTGGCTTAGAAATTATGTTGCCAAAGTGTTTAGCAAAACTAGTTAGTTGGTAAGTGTGTCTGTAAGTTTATCGTTTTTATTTATATTATATAGACATAAACATAGTAAGTTGACAAGGCCAACAGTATTTAGAAAACTCACCAAGACTATTCGTTGATCCATCCATGTCTGAGTCAAACACTCCTTACAGATATCGCAAATATTGGATTCTTCTAGAATATCCCATTGGCAGAAACGCAGTGCATATCTCCATATATGCTGTCAACAGCATTGCCAGGAGCTTGCGGGACCCTCACGCACACCAACACACGCGTGGAGGTGCCACTGAAGATTGCAGAAGTTGCTGTAACTGTGAAATCACGAATCCAGGAAATGAGCAGAGAGTGTATCTATCGCATGAGGCAAGTGCACGCTCTCTCACGGGCTGGATTTACTCCAGGAACCGCGTCCATGTAAAGTTGATTGAGAGCGTGAGATTTCTAATTTATCCTTCCAACTGCTCGACGCGAAACTGAAATAAGTCACGCTACTTCGTTTCTGTACAGTTCCCCCTCCCAAGCCCCGGGTAAAGAAAAGGTAAAAACATAACTTTGACAGCTACATCTGTACTTTTCATCCAATACCGTTCTGCCATCTAGTGCCGATTGCGTGAATAACATACTGAGGCCCGGAACCAATGTGAGTGGAATGTTCTTCATAGCGTTTCAGGGGGAAGATGAAAAGACGACGCACCAGGAAACCAGCCGGTGCGTGTTTTGAAGGAGACTTGACAGCAGAATGAGATCTGAGTGGATTTAGTGGTCGTGAGTATTGATAAAGTATTATTTAGCGTTCTTTTGCAATTTATAATTATTTTATTGTATAGACTTATTACATTTATAGAAAAATACAGATGTAAATGTCACAATAATGTGATTTAAATTATATAATTACTTCTAGGCTATAATTATATTTCTCTGAGATTGACAGACACAGACAGATAGATAGATAGATAGATAGATAGATAGATAGATAGATAGATAGATAGATGGATGCACAATAATGTGATTTAAATTATATAATTACTTCTATAGGCTATAATTATATTTCTTTGAGATTGATAGATAGACGGATAGATAGATAGATAGATAGATAGATAGATGGATAGATGGATGCAAAATAATGTGATTTTAAATTATATAATTACTTCTATAGGCTATAATTATATTTCTCTGAGATTGATAGATGGATAGATAGATAGATGGATGCACAATAATGTGATTTAAATTATATAATAATATTTCTCTGACATAGATAGACAGATAGATAGATGTCACAATACTGTGAATATTATTGTATTATTAATTATGATATTAAATTGATAAATTATTACATTAAAAAGCAGTAATACCCTGACAGTGATGTTTTTGTATGATGTTCCTTTCTAGGTTCATTTCAGTACGTTTGTGATTGGTCTTCTGTGGTTTGTGATGTCATAATCATGAATGCTCCTCGTCATCTGTTTCGGATCCAGTGCACTGGGTGTGTTTCAAGGTTTTTGGGGACACCTGTACAACGTGTGATCCTGACTGGTGGGGCACATCTGCAAACCCCTGGATCACAGCACAGCAATGGCCAGGTACCTGCTTACCTCTGAATAATGCTGGTTTATAATCTGTGGACACCTGCATTAATGCCTGTGTTCTTCTGTCTTGTCTGTGTTATTTTTTCCCAAGTTTTTGAGGCCATTCCATTGCAGTGCAGTGTGTTCCACGAGTCGTCCAAACCAGACAGAGTTTGAAAAGGCAGTTGAACATCAGACACAGCAAAAAGACAAAACTTTGGTCACACATGATGATTTATTTGAGCGAGCTGCTAGAGACTCAAAGACCAAGGCTGATTTTAACAGGGTCGTGGATGTTTTCAACAAGGCGGACATTCGGCGACGAGGACACGTGGAGTTTATTTATGCTGCCCTGAAGAAAATGACGGAATTCGGAGTAGAACGAGACATTACTGTTTACAACAAACTCCTAGATGTGTTTCCGAAAGAGGTGTTTGTGCCACAGAACTTCATACAGAGGATGTTCAACCACTACCCACGACAGCAAGAGTGTGGAGTACAGCTGCTGGAGCAGATGGAGAACTATGGTGTGTGTGTTTGTGTTTTTTGTAAGAGAGAAACCGAAACTGGTGCATGCTTTTAATCATTCACCAATTCTTTTCCTTCTCAATTTTAACAGGTATCATACCCAATGTAGAGACCAAGGTTTTATTGGCTCAGATATTCGGGGAAAAGAGCCATCCCATGAGGAAGTATCAGCGTATCATGTACTGGTTTCCCAAATTCAAGCACGCAAACCCCTTCCCCATCCCACATGTACTCCCTAGCGACCCAGTAGAACTCGCTCGATTCAGTCTTACCCGGATTGCCGATGACCTGGATGCTAAAGTAACAGTCTATCAGGTGACAACTTGCTACTTGTTTAATGTTTTTCAAAGAAGTCTCTTATGCTCCAGAATTTGATCAAAAACACAGCAAAACCGTAATATTTTGAAATATTATTTCAATTTAAAAAAAAATGGTTTCTATTTTAATATATTTTAAAATGTAATTTATTCCTGTGGTCAAAGCTGAATTTTCAGCATCATTACTCCAGTCTTCAGTGTCACATGATCCTTCAGAAATCATTCTAATATGCTGATTTGCTGCTTAAGGATCATGTTGTTAACACTTTACAATAAAGTTTCATTTGTTAACATTAGTTGACATGAACTAACAATGAAAAATACTGTATTAATTGTAGTTAATATGACTGATTTTTAATAATGTATTAGTAAATTAGTACATTAACTATGATTAATAAATGATCTAGAAGTATCTGTCATTGTTAGTTCATGTTAATTAATGTAGTTATGTAATGCTAACAATTGGAAACTTATTGTAAAGTGATACCGACATTTTTTATTAATATCAGTGTTGAAAACATTAATATTTTTGTGGAAACTGGCATCCATTTTTTAGGATAAAGTAACATTATAAATGTCTGTACTGTAATTTATGATCAATGTAATGTGTCATTGCTAAATAAAACCATTATTGGTAACACTTTACAATAAGGTTCATTAGTTAAACATTAGTTAATGTATTAACTAACATGAACTAACCATGAGCAATACATTTGTTACAGTATTTACTAATCTTTGTTAATGTTAGTTAATGAAAATCCAGTTGCTCATTGTTTGTTCATATTAGTTCACAGTGCATTAACTAATGTTAACAGGATTTTAATAATGTATTAGTAAATGTTGAAATTAACATTAACAAAGATTAATAAATGCTGTAGAAGTGCAGTTCATTATTAGTTCATGTTAACTAATGTAAGTAATGTTAACTAATGAACCTTATTGTAAAGTGTTACCAAAGTATTAATGTATTTAAAAACAAAATCTTACTGACCCCAAACTTTTCAACAATAGTGTATATTTTTACAGTATCTGGAAATAAAGGCTTAATAAATTAACTTTAAATGTAAATATACTTTATTTCACTCCTGCAGTATCCATCAACAGACATCACAGAGACAGGAGAAGAAGTTACACGTCCCCATATTATAGGTATGTATGTAACACTTACCATTAGTGATAACTGAACCAGAATTATTTAAGAAATGTTCTGGGTCATCTGTATCTCAGAAAATAATAAGAACTCAACTTTTTGTTCACAAATGCATTCTTCACAAATGGATGCTGTCTAACTTTTTGGTATTTAACCTGAAATATTCATTTAATTGTAGTTTGATTACTTTGCTAAGAACCAAATGTAATTCTTTTATATGAAACACTTCTATTTTGGAATACAAAAAGTGTAATACAAGTGACTGGACATCAGTTTTTCAAATGGAAATTGGCATTAAAAGGAATTTTAAATACTGTTTGGTGAAATAAAATAAGCACACAAAACCAAGCCCATTATAACTTGCTTTGTTATTAGGTATTCAGAGTCCAGACCAGCGCTCTCTTCTGGCCAAACACAATCCCTGCAGGCCTGTGTATGTGGAAGGCCCATTTCCACTGTGGCTCAGGAAGACTTGTGTTCATTATTTTCTACTTAGGGCAGACCCTATACCGCCTGAGGAAAAGGTACCATAATTGGGATAATGATGGCATTTAAAGAATTTGCTTAAAGAGTTTTTTTGCTTGTAATGTTGTTGTTTGAGCATGAATAAATTACAACCCAGCCAATATTTCCATGTGGGTTTTTGATGGGCTGTCACTTGGGCCCTTCATGAGCAACCCAAATGGGGGCCAGAAAATGTTTTCCATTGGCTCCACATGGGCCCCATGTATGTTAAACCATGGGGCACATGATGGGTCCATAGTGGGCTCTAAGTGGGCCCCATTTAGATGTATGGGCTCACTTGGGTCCCAAATGGGTGCTAATAATGGGGTCAGGGTGGGCTTCACACAAAAACCTTATGGGGCCCACATGGGTGATCACACTGGACCCATTATGTTTTTTTTTCCAGTGAGTGAAAATCGGGCCCCATTTATTTCTTCAAAGATTCTAGTGGGTCAATTAATGCGCTACTATGCATAATTCACTTTCAAACCAACTGTATCTGACCAAACAAAGAATTCCTAAAATCAGCTGATTTTATATGGTGCTCTATATATTTTAAGTTACAAGATCATCAGCTTATTAGAGAGCTCCATGAACTAAAGACATTCAAAACTTGATTTTTGACTGCCAATATTATCATTTTCATTCTTTAGACATAGCGGTTTAGCTGCGCTAGTTCGGCTGGCTTCATTATAGTTAGTTAATTCTTGAGTCTGCTGTTCCTGAATTCCAAAATCTTTTAAAATTATTTAATAATATAAAAGCAACAGTAAAACTTGGTTAATATAAAATGAAAAATACATATCTTACCTTGATAAAGTGTTTTTAAAATGTTTTTTTTTTTTTCCAAATGAGAAGGCGGGAAGCACACATGCCAATTGTTTTGGCTTGTGGACAAGGTGGTGCAAGTGCTTTCGTTTTGAGCTATTTTTTTTTGTAGATACATTTAAATAAAAAGAAATTAGTCAAGGATCATGGATTATTATTATATCTTAAATTATTGCACAATCATATAAAACAAATGAAATGCTTAAAATTGAATCAATTTAATTAACCCTCTACTGCACACATGTTGATGGCACATGAAAAAAAAATATTCCGCATCATTTTTTGGTTCAATTGGGAACATTTTATCGATTTAAAAAAAAAAAAAAATTCCACCACCCTCCCCCAACCCCAAAATATTTTTTCGTTGCCTCAGGGCAACGTTGTGCGACAATGGTACAGAGTCATAGAGAAAATTATCATCAAAATCAATTTTATTTTTAAAAAAATTCAAGAAATCATTAAGTAAAAAGGGAAACACTTGAAAGACATTGATATATTGAATTTGATACATGCATAGGTCTGTATCATGTAGTGTGCTATGCTATATAATGTACTTCATGTGATAAGATTTCACTTCGTACGAAACTTCAAAAAGCACTTCTCTGCTGTGACATAGTGGTGTATGTTACAATTTTTGCACATCACTTTGGGTGTTCCTGCACACCCAGGAACCCTGCATCTTCCCTTCTTATAATACATTGTAGCCAATGAGAGGTACTGACTAAAACCACTTATCGCACGTTGCCCTGAGGACAAAAAGAAAAACTGAATTTCTGAACATGCAAAATAAAAAAAACTTCATAAAACCTGACAAAAGGCTTCTCTACACCTTCATACACACATACACATATTTTTTATGTACAGTTCATGTCATTTTAAATAAGATTACTAAAGCAAATAATATTGCCTTCTCACACCATGTGCTCCTGTGACCATGTGTCAGAACAGGACGTCCCACCTCTTAATGGTGCTTGATATTGACTCCACCACCTTACTGGACTGTTATTTGGTACTTTCTCGACCTTTCTAATTGGTTGTAATCATTTAAAGAAAAATTTACTAAACATAGGGCTTAAGAAAACTTTCCATTGCCTGAGGGCAATGCTGTGCTGTAGAGGGTTAATTGGTTGAAAATGTTTTTATACAGTTATGGCAGAAAAAAATTAATTATAGCCTAATATAGCCAAAATGTTGCCCATATGGGACCCTCTAAATAAACAATAATGGGCAACCTAAGTGAGGCCCACAATCAGCACCCATTAAAGTGTCCACTCTGACCCCATGCCCTGATGACACCCATAAAACCCATGTGGGGCCAACATGGACATGTTAGCTGGGAAAGCACAAAGTCACTCAAAAGGGAGTTTCTCTCTATATCAGTGCACACTGTTTCTGAACTCCCTGAAATGCCTCCGTTGTAGTCTTGAGTTTTCTTCTGGGAATAAACACATTACAATTTTTCCTAATTTCAAATTAGGCTAGTTTACATGACAACGATGTACTAAAAACTGCATTTTTTTGTGTTTTTCACATACAGACGACAACGTTAACAAAACTATCCTTGTTCATAAGGATCTGCGAAAATGACTAAAAACGCCTATAGACTGAACACATAACACGCATGTGCATGAAGTCATCCTTTTCACAAATTTGTGTTTTTGTAGTTTACATAGACAGTAACAGTATCGACAGTAACAAATTTCACTTTTTGAAAGGCAGGGCTTCATAGAGACAAGAACTAAACAGAGATACTGACAGACTGGGAAGAGAGGTGCTGCAACAATGTCAAATGTGTGAAAAATGTGTTTTAAACATTCAAGCATGAAAACCTCTCTATTCTAGTAGAACCCAGAAACAAAAGTAAAGACCTTGTAAAAGGGTATAATACACCCTCTTTAATACATAATACTTAATTTTATTATTATCTATTGTTATATTCTTTTAAGAGTTCATTCTTGAAGAATTTACATTCTCGATTATGTATTAGCATCTGATTTTCTTTGTAGGTTCAGGAAGAATTTGACCCTGAGATGATTGGTCCGGAGCAGAGTCTCTTCTACCCTCAGCGAGTGGAACTCGACCTGGAAAGAGACTTTGGTGATGATGAGAGTTTCTATGTGGATGATGGTGAGATTAATTTTGCATTGTCAGCTTGGCTTGAATGAAGTGATTTGCATATCACCAATAATATACAATGATTTCTGTTTATTTGATCCTGCAGTGGAAGAGGGGCCAGTTTACGCCATGTGTATGGCCGGTCAGGGTGACCAAGCCACTCTGTCTCTGTGGATTTCTGGTCTACAGGAGACCTGCCCCATATTGGGCCAGATCCCCACAGTGTTCCGTTTGGAATCTGGACCTAGAGAACTGCAAACCTCTTCGGATGCTCAGCAAACCCCTGAGCAGGAGATTGAAATAGATCAAATTATTGAAGAGGAACCACAACGCTCTCAAGGAGTGAACCAGTGAGAATTGTTTCACAATGCTATGCCATGCATTTTATCAAGAACTCAATGGAGATCTACCAGAGTGTGGTAGTTATACATGAATCTAAAACGATGAAGCTCATTGAATTAAATTACCAGATACTGATTGATGTTTTGTCAGTTACACACTATTTTTGAATTGTGATCTGTCTACATTATGCAAAGTTGCTCTATGATGTGTAGATGTGTCATAAACTGGTCTGGCAGTGCATTAAAATATACATTTCTGCAATGTTTTGATGTTGTGTGCATTTTTTAATATAATAAATATTTTAGTTTTTAGTGCTCATTTTAATTTGATAAGTATTAAGTGTTCAGAACAATTTTACTATTCTAAGAAAAGTAGACCTATATCTTTAGCCAAACTTCTAAACAATCACTGCAACATTAAACAACATCTCGGTCATAAAAAGATGTATATAAGGCATGCTAAGCTAATAAACACATTTTAAATTAAGGAAAAGCAAGCAAAAGGAATTATTAGGTACAACAAATGTGGACTGATGAGGGAAGCAGAAATTATTACAAGTTTTACTTGTCCTTGGTTTAGATTGTAAAGACTAACAAACTATTTGCTAAACTATATATGATCTGATTCTCATACTTAAAAAAAAAAAAAAAACTTTTTCAAACCAGTGGTCTGTGTATAGCATTAACACCACATATAATTTAGCAGGTTATCTAGTCATTTACTACATGGGACTGATTTCAAATTATAAATAAATTACATTAGATTGTAAATTTTTAAACGGGAGAATAATCAATCACCTATTCAGAAAAATTCTTAAGATCAGTAAAAACAAGAACATTATGGAGAGTCAAAATAGGAAAATGAAGTACGAAAAGATATCAAAATAATATATACTGTACATTATGCAGTGCAACAATTTATTACAAAAAGAAAATTACAAAATTTTTTGAAAAGTACACAATCTGATGGTCAAATCTACAAACAAATGGTCAAAATGCAATTCTTAAATATTTTCCAGTTGTTTGTGCATGTGAGAATGTTTTTACATACTTGACCTCATTTACAGGTCGTACATGGTTTTGAATATTACCAGAATCTAAAAGTACATTTAATGAGGCTCAGTAGTACATCAGAAAGAAAAAGGTTGAATCAACATTTCGATATTCTCTTATCAAAAAAGGTATTAATCTACTTACTACACATGACTACAACAAAACGGATAGTACTTACACAAATGTGTGTAAAAATTCTGTTTTCTTACAATTTGTAAGGTAAATCAATAAGTCAGGAGAAAAAATATTTAAAGTCAGGTTTCAGTGGAACAAATGATAAATATAGCATATAGTGTACTACTGGTACGTGTTTAACAAAAGCAATACCCATAATAATAAATCAATCAGCCATTTCTTGGCTCAGCTCTGGTTCATAAAGGAAGTTAATGCAGCAGAATAAATGGATGAGTGAAATGTGTTTCATGTCTTCTGTCAGTTCATTTGAAGACTTCAGCCTCAACTTTATTTTAATTTTTAACCTGGCAGTTGAAACTATGTTCAGAAATATTATTCATAAAAATTAAGTATTTCTTATTTTCTAAGCCAGACTGAATGTAGAAATTCCGTTACCTGTAGGAGCTCTGCGTCGCTGTTGAAGCTGGTGGGTGATGGAGTGCTCGCGGACGGCCACCTGTTTATCCCAGGCATCAAGAATGCCTTCACGTTCAAGGTCTCCCAATGATGTTGTATTAGGATGAACCTCCTCAATGTGAGCCTTTGCCACTTCCACACTGAGGGAGTACTGCTGCTCTCCACAAACCATACACACCAACAACAGGTTGACAGGATCAGAGTCCATGAGGTAGACGTTTCTCCACTCGGCCTGTGACAACGGTCCCTCCGTTGCATCATTTGGTGCAAAGCTTGACTCCTCTTAAAATGGGGTAAAAGATACAGTAATATCAGTTACCAGATATTCATTTAAACTGTTTGGCAAACTGTAATGTGTGTATTAGAAAATTAATAAAAAATAGAAAAAAAACCTTTGAGTGCAGTTTGACATGGCTCAGCTAAGTAGTCTAGTTGGTCTTCTGATTTTATGCTGTTTGGAAAAGGAATTAACATTAAATTTGAAACCAAGATCTACACTACAATTCAAAAGTTTAAATATAACTTTTGAAAGAAATTAATTTTGTTCAGCAAAGACGCAATTCTATTGAAAAAAAGGTGACAGTAAAGGCATTACAAAAAAAAAAAAAAAAGGTATAAAAAAGTATTAATGTTTCCACAAAAATAAACAATTGTTTTCAACAATAATACAAAATGTTTCAAATCAGCATATTAGAATGATTTCTGAAGGATCATGTGACACTGAAGACTGGAGTAATGATGCTAAAAATTCAGCTTTGATCACAGGAATAAATTACATATTTGTCATTTTATATTTTAATAATATTTCACAATATTACCGTTTTTATTTTTGATCAGATAAATGCAGTCTTGGTGAGCATAAGAGACCTCTTCCAAAAACAAAATATATAACATCTTACTGACCTCAAACTTTTAAACAGTAGTGTATTAAATGAAAAAAAGGCAACTAAACATTAAAAACAATATTTTTCTTTCCTACTACTCACCTCTGAACAACTGTTGAGCAGAAACTGGTCATGTTCTGACCCTAGGAAAAAAAAAGCCAGAATAATGTACATTAAATTAGCTTGTTTTCACTGTTTTTTAAATGTACAAACATCAACTGTAGTCAGCAGATGGCAACAGGCAACATTACTGGAGGTTTAACATGTACAGTAAATGCATGTAGTAGTAGTTGAACTTCACATTCCAGGGCCCAATTTTATGGTGGGGCCCCTCTCTGACTGCAACAGTGGTCAAAGGTTTGCTACATTTTGATTGGATCTTGTTGGACTAGCACAAACAAATGTCTAACACCATCAGATAAGGATGCTAGGACAACTGCCAGAGACCTCTTAGGCTAAATCCTAAATGGCACCCTAACATTCGTGGTCTTCCTACGAGTCCGCACTTTCGTGACGTAACGCCGCTCTGACTGCCTCTGCATAGCTTGCAGACTTGCAGGCTCAGCTGAAGTGTGCATCGAGGGCGCACAGCGGCTGCAAAGGTGGTGCTCACAAGCACCCTTCTAAAACCTAAAATGCTGAATGGGACACCCTACGGTCCCGTGGACTTAACGGACACCTGCAAAGTGCATAGAAGTGTGCCATTTGGGATTCAGCCTTAGAGGGCGACAAGAAGACCCCTAGGACCAAGCCCTGGAAGGACAGGACTTCTCATTGGTCCACATGCGGTTTCTGCTTTTCACGTAATTTGAGACTAATCCCTGAGGTTTAGGACTGAACTGCCATAACCTTAGGTGACATGTGGCCAAAAGTAAAACATATTTGGTGACTTGAGTGAGAATCCCTACATAACTCGTGCCTTTTGTTAGGTTAAGTTAAACTGCTACATAGTCTAGTAGTATAGTTATTTCTGCCACCGTTTTTAAGACACTTTTTAACCTATTGTAATTAGTCAATTTAACCCTTAAATTGCACCTGTGGCATACAAACATTTGAGAAACCAGGGGAAAAGAACCGTGAATAAGGAGGCACAACTTTTTAAAAAAGGTAAAAGGGCCTCCTTCCCTGCAAATATTCACAGCAAGTTACATGATAGAAAAAGTCTGGTATCTCACCATCTCTATCTAAAGAAATCTAAAACAGCATACAAAGCTTAGGTAAATGTTAATTTCTCTTTTTTTCAGATATATTTTGAAGAAAAACATGACCATTTACTATTTTACTGCTAATCAATTACATCACCACCATGTTGTCCTGAAATGTTTTTCCCTATGTTTTCCAGGTCTCTACAATAAAACCGGAGGACAGATATTCCTGGAACCACTGGGGCCCCACACATGGTCTCTGTACACAGCCTCGAGTCAAAACAGGCCTCCAAAATGTTTCTGTGATATTCTGGTGCTGAGGTATGGCTGGGGCCCCACATGGGGCCCTGTGAACACTGCTGCAATTCAAAACAGCCTACCCCCATGTGTCTGTGAAATTCTGGTGCTGAGATATAGCTGGGGCCCCCAGGGGACATAAAGCATGCAGTGTTATTATTACAGGGTTTTGGTGTACCGCGATGTTTGGATCTCAGTGTAAACTCACCCTTGTGTAATTGCAAACCTGTATGACTTCTTTCTTTGGAACACATAAGACAGTAAAATGTTTTGTTCATACAATGAAAGTCAGTGGGTCCAAAGTTGACTTGCACTGTATGGGCAAAAACTGTTGAAATATATAATTTTTTGTGTTTATTAGAGGAAAGGAAATTATATAGGTTTGAAACAACATGGGATGAGTAAATGATAATCCATTTACATGCATGAGCCCCTTATACTGAAGAGAAGATCAGTTTGCACAGTGCAGTGCAAACCACAAATTGGTTAACAGATGTCACAAAAGTAAACAAGTGCATGATCAGTGGGATGTGCGCGTGGGTATCGTAGTCCCACTCAAACTCACAGCGGTACTGCACTTTACACTGTTTTTTTTTGCTTTTGCTTTTAGAACAATCTGTGAAAGAGGGGGATGTTACTGCTGGTTTTCAAATTATTCTGCTTTTGTTTGCAGGCCTTTCTCTATCTGCAATTAAACTGCCACTCAAAAGTTTGGAATCAGTAAGATTTTCATATATATTTTTTTAAAGAAGTCTCTTATGCTCTTATAATCTGCATTTATTTGATCAAAAATACAGTTAAAACAATAAAATTGTGAACTTTTTTAATATTCTGATTTGTTGCTCAAGAAACATTTCTAATAATTATCAATGTTGAGAGCAGTTGTGCTATTTAATACTTTTGTGAAAACCATGAAACATTTTTTTCATCATTCTTTGATGAATAGAACAAAAAACAACAGCATTTATTTTAAACAAATCTTTAGTAACATTATGAATGTCTTCACTGTCACATTTGATCCATTTAATGCATCCTTGCTGAATAAAAGTATTAATTTATTAAAAAAAAAATCTTACTGATCGCAAACTTTTGAATGGTAGCTACTGTATATAAATAAAATTAAATAAATCTATAAAAGGTCTAAAAAAATCTTTACCGAAGTCTGGCCTTGTGGAGGGAGCATCGCCTGGCGTAGCTTTCTCTCATTTGCTGCCTTTCTAGCTCTCTGCTTCTGTTTCTTGATCCTCCATTGCATGCGTCTTCTACGTATAACCTCCTGTGGATCAACTTGTGGATTTGGCTTGGCCACTATCTGGCTTCTGTTAGTTCTTAATTTATTTGTCAGCTGTTCCTGTGGACCTGCAGGTTTGGTGCACCTTCTTGTTTGCTTCTGAATGGGGATCTTTCTGCATGTGGAAGCGTCCTGGGACATGGCTAGCAGGAGAGTTGTGCTGGGTGTCTGAGTCTGTAAAATCAGTGTAGTTTGATTACAGAAATGATTCTAATGAGTCAGTTCTTGTTAGTGAATCAAACCCATACAGCTTTCAACTAACTGTAAGATTTAAATCTGTGTAGGTACTGACTAGCTGTTCATATGACAACATATAGTTAATGATAATGACATTATGCAGTTTGTCAGTGGTATTTTACTGAACTAAATAAATTAATGAAATGGTACCACTGTTTTTCCTCAGTATTTTTGTTTAATATATAATTAAGGCCAAATGGACTGTGAACAGTTATTAAAAGTCATATGTGTAAGCATTACTGGTAGAACTGTTTTAAATGTATTTATTATTAAAATGATCTCATTATTTGTCAACCAATGAAATTAAGGAATTAATTTCCCATTAAGGAACTGGGGATGGGAAAAAAAAACAAAAAAACACTCACTTGACCCAGACCAAACGTCAATGCTAAGCAAAAATATCAATAAAAAAACTCACCTGTGGAGCCAGACTGCGAAGAACAGCATCTTTGTTGGCTTTTTTGGCCCGCTGTTGTCTCTTCATTAACCTCCAATACTCTCTCTTTCGCTGAAGCTCATCGCTCTCACCAAGCTGCTGCTTTTGCGAGGCCTGTGAAGGGCAGGACTGCTTGGGATCTGCTCCATCACTGAACTTCTGGGTGTTTCTGCACTGAGGTTGCACAGCCACTGGAGAAAGGGCATGACTTTCATCTGCAGCCTCTTGACAGAAGTTATGAGACTTATGATGGCTAGTGTCTTCAAAAGGAAATGCTTGAGGACTTATTTTGATATCTTTAAGGCTTGTATCCTCTGAGACACCACACTCGAACAAGACATTTTGTTGTAAGGTAACATTTGGCTTTGCATCTTCAGATGTAAGGAGATCATCTTTAGTTAACAGAAGAGGCTCATTTTCACACTTAACATGCATTTCGGTGACATTACTGTCTTCGGGTGTGCAAACTGATTCCTCCAGAAGCTTCTTCATGGAGGCCACAGCCTGAAGAGTGGTGGCATGATGGTTCGTAGCTGCTGGTTCAATGTGCGATTCTAAAGATGGACAGGGTGAAGGTTTGCCATCTTTAACACTAATGCAAAGAGTAATTTCTGGGATGGAAAATAAAGCATGTATAGGAGGATTGATGTGTTCTTCTTTAATAGGGGTTGGGGCACCTGTTTTAGTAATGGATGAAGTAATACTTTCTCTTTTGTTCGACTTCTTGTTTTGCTCTCTCTGCTTTAACACTGAAACTTTCGACCTAAGCAGACCATTCCCAAGCCGGGCGACCTGACTAGCCCTTTGCTCTCGTTTCTTAATCATCCAGTACTCCCTCAAACGGGCGATCCTTTCTTCCTCTGTCTTATTTGCATCTTTGGCTGCATCTTTGTTGGCTTTTCTGGCCCGCTGTTGTCTCTTCATTAACCTCCAATACTCTCTCTTTCGTTGAAGCTCATCACTCTCACCAAGCTGCTGCTTTTGCGAGGCCTGTGAAGGGCAGGACTGCTTGGGATCTGCTCTATCATTACTGAACTTCTGGGTGTTTCTGCACTGAGGTTGCACAGCCACTGGAGAAAGGGCATGACTTCCATCTGCAGCCTCTTGACAGACGTTATGAGACTTATGATGGCTAGTGTCTTCAAAAGGAAATGCTTGAGGACTTATTTTGATATCTTTAAGGCTTGTATCCTCTGAGACATCACGCTCTAATAAGACAATTTGTTGTAAGGTAACATTTGGCTTTGCATCTTCAGATGTAAGGAGGTCATCTTTAGTTAACAGAAGAGGCTCATTTTCACACTTAACATGCATTTCAGTGGCATTATTGTCTTCGGGTGTGCAAACTGATTCCTCCAGGAGCTTTTTCACGGAGACCACAGCTTGAAGAGTGGTGGCATGATGGTTCGCAGCTGCTGGAGGTTCAATGTGTGACTTTAAGGTTGGACAGGGTGAAGGTTTGCCATCTATGACACTGATGCAGGGAGTAATTTCTGGGATGGAAAATAAAGCATCTATAGGAGGATTGATGTGTTCTTCTTTAATAGGGGTTGGGGCACTGGTTGGGGCACCTGTTTTAGTAATGGATGAAGTAATACTGTCCCTTTTATTTGACTTCTTGTTTTGCTCTCTCTGCTTTAAAACTGAAACCTTTGACCTAAGCAAACCATTCCCGAGCCGGGCAGCCCGACTAGCCCTTTGCTCTCGTTTCTTTATCCTCCAGTACTCCCTTAAACGGGTGATCCTTTCTTCCTCTGTTGGGGCATCGGACTGGATGGTGACTGTCATACTGCCCATAACCGCACCTCCCGCTAAGCTAGACTTTACCAGAGAGTTATGGTGAGCCTTGGAAACGTTGCATGGAGCAGAAACGAGCTTTGAGACTGGTTGAGCATCTGTATATAGGGGCGAACTTACTTGAACCTGGAGCCTTACCTTTCTGACACATTTCACATTGGAATAGTCGTGACTTGCAGGTAGAGAAGACTCAGATGATGTCTTCGAAGTGGAGACCGTCACCATGCCATCTTCTTTGATAAAATCACCTATTTTGTCTGAGGAACTTGCAAATGCACCTGCTCTATTCACCTGAACCCCACACATCTGATTGAAACTGTTGTGGTAGCGTCTCCCACAATGCTTAAGTGCGCTTTGTTCCTTCAATTGTGCTTTGACCACTGTAGACAGCCTTGCTCTCTGCTCACGCTTTTTAATTCGCCAGTACTCCTTCTGCCTGGCATGCCGATCCTCAGGAGACTCGAGTTTGGAAGCACCAAGGAAAAACTTCTTTGTTGGCTCTTGACAATGTCTCTTTTGAGTGTGTGCAAATTGTGGCACTTTGGATTTACTTGAGGATGGTTGCAAAATACCAGAGGATAAGGATGCATGGTTTGGTTTTGCGTCCTGAACATGTAGTTGTGTCCGAGAACCAATACATTTTACTCCAAAAGACTGTTGATTGAGGCATTTAGGATTCGCTGAGTTGAAGTTGATTCCTCTCAAGGCCTTACTGTTGGCAGGAGGTGAAGCATTCACGATACAGGAAGACTGTCCTTGTCCGAGACTCCCTTCTCGGTCCCGAGCCAGCTTTGCAGCACGCTTTGCTCTCTGTTCTCGCTTTTTGATGCGCCAGTTCTCTCTACGCTTAGCAGCCATCTCTTCTTCAGTCATAGCCATTGTGGTGTTGTGCTTTGAAGCAAAGGCACATGTTCTTCTCTTAGCGATACGAACCTTACATTCTGCAGAGGTCAAGGGTCTGAGACAGTTCTGAGGCATATTTTGGTTGTTGTGCACTGGTAAAACCATAGAAACATGGCTTTGCGGAGATGTTGCTAATTGCTTGCTATTTAGGGATGACATGCCTGTTTTTGTTTTTTGAGTATGAGTGCTCTTTGAATGCAACTCAATGCATGTTGTAGTCACTGAATGGCCTATTAGGCAGAAAGACTCTGTTTTAGCATCTGTCTTTGATGACCCTGTAAATGAGGACTTTATTTTTTTATTGCCCATTACACCCTTCAGGGAATTTGTGCTTGTTTCTGGGAATTTAGGTAAGACATGGTTGAGCTTAGTCTTTTGAAACCATCTCTCTTTTTGGCATGACACCATAGTAACATTACACTCAGATACTGATAGACCTGAGCTGGAAGAGTTTCTAGGAGCATCCGTATCTTCCAGTTTGCATGAAATATCATGATTATGTAAAGAGGGATCATTGTCAACTTTGGGAATCTGCAAGGCAGGTTCATCACTAACAACGGACATGCACAACTCCAGATTTTCATTTCCGATTTTTTGTTTGGCAGATGACTTTCTTGCCCTCTGCTCTCTTTTCTTGCTCCTCCAGTACTCCCTTTTGCGGGCAAGAGTGACATCATCAAACTCTGCTGCTGGCTGATATCGACGTTTAGGGAAAGTCTTGCTGGACATGGCTGCTGATTAGTTACACCATGAATTGCTGGTTAACATCAACCACTGGATTACATCTTCTTAGGCAGGGCAAAACCTGCTCTAAACAGGATTTCTGTGGGGTCACATCTTTCATTTATGCGAAGCAGTCTCACAAGGTCTTTCTGTTTAGATGGATTTTTCATGCAGTGCTTGAGGCATACTGTCCATTTTTCTGAAAATCCAAGAGTAGGTGACCTCTAGGGGAAACAAAAAACATTTGATGAATTAATCAATTTGATGAGTTTGATCTGATGAATGATGGGAGACAGATTTGTAAAACACATTATCATCTCAGAATGTTCACTAAAGCTGGGCACACACTACAAGACAACTTTGGGCCAATTCTCCTCTTCCAACAATCCTAGATTCAGTCCCAGTTATCTTGATGATTCTACAGATTATCATATTTTCCAGTGGTGTGATCTGTTAAGAGTGACTGAATCTGCTCGGAAGAACGTCAGGGCCACACATGATGAATATTTACGATCAGAAATCCTGTTATGTGGGGGAAGCCTCTGAGGACAAACGTGCGCAAGCTCTGTAGATTGTCACATGGAACAAAATGATACCAAATCAGAAAGAGAGCTGACAGAAGCATAAACACAACTTCATTCAAGCCTTTCTTTTTTTCCTCAAATTTTTCTGTAAAAAGCAGTCCAAACACTATTATTGCCATTACTTGTTTCCACCATGTTGGTTTACTCTAAAGTCACGTTTGATATATGCAAAGTTGGTGAAAAAAAGAGTGGCTTGTGTTGCACTGCACTATGTCAAAAATAGAAACAAATCATCAAGCAAGTGAAGGCAATGCGTGCTTCAATCAATGCCCTATTAACCATTTAAAACATTTTAGCAAACCTACTACCCAGAACTCTATCCACCACATACCACTGCCATAGCAACCACCCAGAACACGTCAGCAATGGCCTAGTGATGCAAATACACGTGCCATATACAACTTTCAAACTGCGTCAGAATTCAAACTATAATGATAATCATCACAAATGATGATTTTTAACTCCAACCGTTGCAGTCTGGGAAAACCATCTATAAGAGTCAAAAACAGTATTTATATCATCTTTTTATATAAAAAAATAATATAAATACTGTTCGGTTTCTCACACAAAACCGATCGTTTCGTGTCTTAGGACATCAATGTGTCGTCACGAGCCGCAGGGTTTAATATGGATTTGTCTGTGCATGTTTTTTGAGTCTTATAGATCGAGTTCCCATTGACATGCATTATACGACTGACAGACTGCAACGGTTGGAGTTAAAAATCATCATTTGTGTTCTACTGAAGAAACAAAGTCACCTACATATTATATGCCCTGGGCGTAAGCAGATAAACATCAAATTTTCATTTTTGGGTGAACTATCCCTTTAAATTTCAGTTTGCTCCCTATAGATTCAAAAGACTTCTGAACTACTGTTTTGGTTTATTTATGGAGCTTGATAGCCACTTGTCACATTTTAGTTCACTATATTTTTATTTTTTATTCCACAGAATAAATAAAATCATACAGGTTTGGATTCCTTGGAACAACACTACATTCAACAATGCCCAATTTTCATTTTATTAAACTATTCATACTGCTATGCATTGCTAAAGAAAAGGGCTATTTACAAAACTAATGAATATAAATAAGCTAATATTAATAAAATGTGTAGTAAAGGATTGCTTAAGTAATCTCAAACAAAGCTCAAACAGAGGACAAACATTGCTGTCACTTTAAATCTTGTCTCACAATCACAGGCTGATGATGATTTCTGTTGTGAGTCTCTACCCAACTCTGGCGTTTTGATTACGATGGCAGCATTATTAAAGTGTAAATATTTAAAAATAATAATATAAAAACGCATCCTATAAACACAGGAGGGATTTTAATGAGCACGCTGTCGCTATTTCCAGTAGTGTACGAGAGAGACAATGTTGTCTTCCTTATCTGCGCTCATGAGCTGCTGTCTGCCGGCGCGTGGACTGTCGTGTCTTTATAATAAAACACTCGCGACATGACAACACCAAGTGCGTGAGGCATGCGTTTATTTTACCTGGTAGTGACACCTAACTTTCTTTAAGCTCAGTCTCAGGACACTGCAGTCTCTTCCCGATGCAGCTTTTCCTTATATCGGTTCCTTGAAAACGGTGAAAGTACCAGGATGTAGGATCATGTGCGGATAGAATCTTAAAGCAGTAGCGTCCCTCAATCCCTAAAAACAATTACGTTTTGCAGTTATAGAACAGAAAATATGAACCACGTGCATATGGCTTAGCAGCCTAATTTTGTATTATATATATATATATATATATATATATATATATATATATATATATATATATATATATATATACACACACACACACACACACCACACATATTGCAAAATAACACTATATTACGATTACGTACCGGGGTATTTAGTTTAAAGGTAGGAAAGCATTTCAAAAAGATAAAAAAACAGATACACTGTTCAATAGTTCAATATACACTGATATATAAACAAATATAATTAGTCCATAAATATACAAAAACGTTAAAATATATATGAATGTATGAATAACTGTATTTTCCAAAAATGTCTGTCTGTTAATAATGTACAAGGCATAATTAGAAAATAATATATAGCTTATTTAATCCCATTTTATAATTAATGAATTAATTAAATATTAAATTGTATGTACAAAATGCATACCTTTGTTTACAATCTGGTGTAAAATATAATATTAAGATAAAACACAACAAATGGGCCCCGTGGTGCAGCCGTCACTACATCATAGACGCTACTGTCTCTTTAAATTTACCCAGGAGCCCCTAAAGGAGCCCCAGGGGCCCCTAGCTCGGCTCTCCACCCTGAAGACAAGCAGAACATCTAAATACAATCAGGAGACCAACTAAAGTCACCGACATTTGACAGATCTTTCCTCCAACTTCGATCTAAATGCGACTTGTATCGTCACGCAAAGTTAAGTTTACTTAAACCAAAAAGCAAACAGCGGCGAGGCTCCAGTGCAGAGACAGACACTGCACACACTGTAATGGGTGAGTGCGTGTTTCAGATATTTGGTCAACCACCCGACGAATGCATCTACGAAATCCTCCGGTTGTGACATTTCTACGTACAAAGAAGCGAATCCTGTACGTTAAAATAACACAACACAGGTATGGATGAAGCGGAGTCCAAAGAGTCGGTGCACAAAGCTGAGCAGACAGAATCTCGCTCATTAATAATAAAAGCTGAGGAAGAGGAGGCGACACCGCAGCGGGGACACTTGGGGGATCTCACAGCAGGTAAATGTTGTGTTAAGCATTTAAGTTTGACCACTAGATCGACGGCTCTATGTTTTGAAGCGTTAAAATCCGTGACGAACAATAGCACGCAACGGCATGGCCCCTAATCTTTCGGGCTCCACTATAAACAAAGGCTAAATAACCATGCTGCATCTAGACGCGATGCGCTGGCGCCATCTCGCGGAAATAAAGCGCTACCGCAACCATGCCGCCGCCCCCTTGTTGTGCTCAAAATGGGCCCGAAATGACACATTTTCACTTAATATAAATTGAAAATGTATTTAAAATGATTAAATAATTATTATAAAATGATGCTAAATTATTTTTCGCTTTAATATTCGTCTGAAAAGAAAAAGAATGATCATTTGAATGAGTTCAGCAACAGACAAATGGTAAAATTAAAATATTATTACTATTATTATTGTTATTATTAGTAATAATAAAAACAGAAATAATAATAATGCTTTGAATATATGCTGACAGATTATTTATAGGCTTATGTACAAACTTGGCTTTAATATTGACTCAATATTCATCATGACAACAAGTCATTTAAAAAAAAAAAAAAAAAAAAAAAAAAAAAAAAAAAATATATATATATATATATATATATATATATATATATATATATATATATATATGTCTGGAATACAAATTAATTTGCATATTTTCCTATAAATAACTACTAATTTTGGTATTTCAGCCTATCAGCAATAATGTTACATTTAAAATACTACTACTTATATATATAAAAAAATATATATTAATTTACATATGTGCTGACAGATTTTTAATAGATTTATAGATTTAAATATACATTTTATATTCATCATGGCATAATTTTTAATAATTGTACTAAATACTACATACAAGTACAATAATTTGTATATTTTACAATATAAAATAAAAAATATATAAAGTTATTGCATATTTGTCATTAGTTACTTTGTTTCCCTTCAGTTACATTTCAGAATGCCTTACAGCCTATCAGCAACAGTCCTATTTAAGTATTAATAAATTATATATATATATATATATTTTTTTTTTTTTTTTTTAAATGTTTAATATTAATTATTAACCTCCATCATTACAAGTATTAATATTTTTTACATTTCCCTATAATTGAAAACAATGTAATATTTTCCCATGATCATATTTGATATTACCTTACAGTTCATCAGTGACACACTCTTTTTGCATCCTCCCCAGGTCAAGAGGACATGACCAATGGTCTCACATCTCATGATAGCCAGGAAGTTCCAGTCACCTCTGTTTGCTCCCCAGGCACCAGTTACTGGTGTGTGACTGAGAATACAGATTCCCCTTTCCTTCTGTCCCCCATCCCAGGCCCATCTACGCAGGAACCCCCTCCATTTAAGCTCGCTCCTGGCCGAGACCACCGGCGCTATTACCATGAGTACTGGCGCAGCGAGTACCTCATGGACTTCGACCCACAGAGACAAGGGATGATCTGCATGGTGTGTGGCAGTTCGCTGGCAACCTTGAAGTTAAGCACCATCAAGAGGCACATCAAACAGAGGCATCCGTACTCCCTGCTGTGGACCGAGTCAGATAAGGATGTGATCAGGTCAGGATGGGAGAGTCATTTGGGTCGGGACAACAGCCAGAGGTCGTTATGCCCCGATCCAGATGTTCCTCCAGAGTCAGAGGAGATTTTGGATGTCGACAGGCACTCCACAGGTCTGTGTTTGTATTTCTTTGTGCTTTTGTATCTATTTGGGAAGTCTGAATCACATGAAACCTGACAAAGCATGTCTTAAGGTTCAACCAAATCAATAACAATAAACAATAATTGATTTATTAATAATATAAAATAAACCTAGACAATTAAACCTTTACTAGAAACATTATTTCCATAAAATTATTTTCAACTAAGCATATTTACTTCTAAACATCAGTATCATGACTCATACAATGCAGTAATATTTTAGCATAACTGAGAAACTATTATAGTTTTTTTAACATTTTGAATTAGTTTTTATTTTTATATTTTCCAGTTTGATTTTAAATTTTATTTCAAATTAAATAAATTAATTTTGTTGTATGTTTTTTTTTTATTGGTTTTAATTTTTATTTCAGTTTTAATTTTAGTATCAAGTTAAACAAAATGAAATGAAACATGTTGCTTAATAAGGATCATGTGACACTGAAGACTGGTGTAACGATTCTGAAAATTCAGCTTTGCATCACAGGAATAAATTACTTTGTGAAATATATTTAAATAGTACACAGTTATTTTAAATTGTAATAATATTTCACAATATTACTGTTTTTACTGTATTTTTAATTAAATAAATGTAGCCTTGGTGAGCAGACGAAACTTCTTTTAAAAACATTAAAAATCTTAGTGGTTCCAAACTTTTGGACTGTACTGTGTGTATATATATATATATATATATATATATATATATATATATATATATATATATATATATATATATATATATATATATATATATATATATACATCATGGTGAAAAAGTTTTGCCTTTTAATTTATTTAAATACAAATAATTTTGTATAATTTTTGTATAATTTTGTGATGAGAATTTAATGACATTTATTTTTAAACATCCGGATGTAGGAAATGATTGAATGTGACTGAATGTCACAATGCAAAAACCTGAAGCTCAAAATGCAACTGAAGTAAAAATACTTTTGAAAATGAATAAACATTTCTTTTCTTTTTAAAATTTATTTCATAACATTTAATTTAGATTAATTTATGTTATTATTACTTTATTATTATTACTATTTTCTTTTTTATTGTATTGTACTATATGTGCGAGAAAGGCATTTTATAAATAAAAAATTATATTATTACATACTTTTAAGACCTTCCTTCTTCGTGTTATTCTAGGCAAGCCTGGTGGTGCCATCTCTCCAATTCTTCAGACCCAGTCTGGGTTTAGCAGGGTCACGCCATCACCTCCAGCCTCCTCGGTCCAGGAGCTCCCAGGCCCCACGGCTCAGGTGATGGAGCGATACCTAAATGACTCTCTGCACGCCTGGTTCCGTCAGGAGTTCCTGATGGAATACCAGGCCGAGGAGGGCCGTCTAGTATGCATGGTATGCAGCTGTCTGTTGCCTTCGCTGCACCTGGATCACATCAAAAGTCACATGCTGGATCTGCACCCGAACTCTTTGCTGTACAGTGCTGAGGAAAAGCACTCCATCCTGCAGACCTGGGCCAAGATGCATGGTGAGGGTAAGAGACAAAATAAAACAGACAAATTTAGAGAATTTAAAAAGAGTATAATTGTAAATAAGTTAAATATAGCCCTCAAATGTAATGGTTAAAAGGGTTAGTTCACCCAAAATTAAAATTATGTCATTAATTATGTCATTAATCTCACCCTCATGTCGCTCCACACCCGTAAGACCTTCATTCATCTTCATTTTATTTTTGATGAAATCCGATGGCTCAGTGAGGCCTCTATTGCCAGCAATGTCACTGAACCTCTCAAGATCCAGAAAGATTCTAAAGACAAATTTAAAACAGTTCATGTGTCTACAGTGGCTCTACCTTAATATTATAAAGCGACAAGAATACTTTTTGTGTGCCAAAAAAACAAAATAACGACTTTTCAACAATATCTAGTGACGGCTAATTTCAAAACACTGCTTCGAAGCTTTACAATTCTTTTGTTTCAAATCAGAGGTTCGGATTGTGTAAACGAAGCCTCCTTTACTGAAATCAAGTGACTTTGCTGCTCCGAACCACTGACTGGTATCCTGTCTGGATCTTGAGAGGTTCAGTGACATTGCTGACAATGGAGGCCTCACTGAGCCATCGGATTTCATCAAAAATATCTTAATTTGTGTTCCGAAGATGAACAAAGGTCTTACGGGTGTAGAACGACATGAGGGTGAGTAATAAATTACAGAATGTTAATTTTTGGGTGAACTAACGCTTTAATTGGATACACAAGGTGTTTAACTGTAAAATCCAATTAAACAGAGGACCAGATAAATGTGATATATTATATTATATTATATTATATTAATTATATTGAATATAAAATAGATTAAAGAGAATAATATATAAAAATAGAGCTTTACCTTTTATTGCTGCTGTTCTCACAAGGTTAAAAACCAAGATCCTTTGGTGCAAAAAGGTAATATCTATAAATGTTAAAGTCTTTAACAAAGGTGCAATTGCTTCCAAATATTATGTTTTACCCTGTTAAAAGCAAAACAAAATAAACTTTGAGGAGTCGGTCAGATATTCTACATGCTTCTGTGAAATCTGTGTAATTGAAAATATCTTGTCAACCTAAATACATGTCTTTTTGCATTTCTTGCTTTTGTCATGCAGAATCGCACTCTTTACAACCTCAAATCAAATTGGAACCACTTACCAAAGAAATAAACTTAGATGGTTCAGCCTCCTTTTTCCCTCTGAACGTGGATCCCATTCAGGGAAACTTGGGGAGTTACACAAAAAGAGATGAGAATCCACCAGACACTGGCCAGAGACCCCAGTCTTTACCTTATTATCCCCGAAAGAGAAGACTGAAATACGGGAGCCCCTGGCGTCTCCGCCTGGATTATTTGGTGGCATACGGTCCTCCGGAAAACCCGCTCTGCTACTGTATGGTTTGTTCTGAACACCTGCCTGTGCCGAGGGTCAGCAACTTCCGCAAGCACATCCAGGAGTGCCATCCGGAGACAAGCGGCCTCAGCCGAAGTGAGAGAGATGCTGTGGTCAGTGCCTGGACGAGGGAGGAGACTATTGACACAGCCACACTGAAAGGGGATGGTAAGCACAAACAACATCAGATATAGAGAAAAATAGATTTAGAGATATAGAGACCAGAAACAAACTATCAGTGTAAATAACATATTGACCATTTTTTATTAAAAGATAAATCATATAAACAAAATAAACATCAGACGTTAGAACCAATTAAGTTCTTAAACATCAATTTTGTCTTTAAAAAAAATCTTTAAAGTAAGATTAATTTATCTGAGAAAAAAGTTATTCTCTGAAAACAAAAGGATATTTCGCTTCTGAGGTAAATTTATTTTGTTGTAAGATTGTAGAAATATTCCAGATGTTGGCCTACTGATCATGATAATATGTTCATCAATGTCCTTTTAATTACATATTCTATATCACATTATATTTCATAGTGTTTTCAGTTAGCCTTTGCTTAGCAAGCTAACAGCTTGAAAGCTAAAGATTATTTAGCGTCTCTGGTAGATTTATCTTGTTTTAAGCATGTAAATATATATGTAATGTACTTAATCATGAAAATATGATAATTAATGTCTTTTAAATGACATACTACATTATATTCCAGAAGCTAAAAATAGTAATTTATCTTGTGCTTTTTATCTAGCATTTGCTTAGCAAGCTAATTGCTTGTAAACTAAAGATTATTTAGCTTCACAGGTAAATTTATCTTGTTTTAAGGTTATAAAGATATACAAGATGTATTTAATCTTGAAAATGTTCATAAATGTACTTTAAATTACATATTACACTGAAAATAGTCAGACATTTCTCTTTCCTTGTGTTTTCAGTTAGCCTTTGCTTAGGAAGCTAACAGCTGAGCCTATTGACTAGCGTAGCGTTAACTGGTTAAGAAAAGTGTGAACTTTTGCTTATGGTTCAGATATTAGTATCTTACAGTTTATGAGTGAATTTTTGCATTGTTGAAAGGAAATCAAGTCAATAATGTTTATCTTTTTCTTTGTTTGGCACTGAAGACCCACAAAGTGGCCCTGTCACTACAAACACAGCTGCTGACAAGCAGGTGTCACCTGTTAAAACCACAGAGCAAAGAGGTGAAAAAGAAGACAATAATAGCACAAATATCACACCATCAACACAGACGACGGGGCGGCACAGGCACTACCCGGGGAAGGACCAGCGGCGCAATTACCAAGCCCGCTGGAAGATGGACTTCCTGATGGATTACGACTGCAGTAGGCACGGATTAATCTGCATGGTGTGTGGCGCTACGCTCGCCACGTTAAAGGTCAGCACTATCAAGAGACACATCCTACAAGTGCACCCTCACTCGCTGGACTACAGCCCAGAAGAGAGGCAGCTGGCCTTGCTTTGCTACAACCAGATCTCTGCGCACTTTCATTCGGAGGACTGTTTTTCGGGTTCCAACCACGGCCATAAAGAAAATGCTAATAGTAATGCTTATGTTAATGCAGAATGCACTTCGAGCCAGAGCACTTAATTGAAAGAGAACGTGTAGGGATGAGTTTTTGACATCCTGTTTTTTGTTTTCCTTTACTCAGGAAGTTTGCTGTGGGGTTAAACCAATTTTTTTTTAAAGGATGTGACATTGTTGGAGAATAATTGTACTTTTTTTTTTATCTCCAACAAAGTGAATAAAAAACATCTGAAATGTTTGATATGTTTAAAAAGAATATTTATGCTTGAATCACTTTTGAACATGAAACCAGAAGCCGTGAGTGTCATCGAGAATTTATATAATTCCCAAAAGACGATTTTACTGAACTCATATTTTGTTTTCTGTGGATTAGCACTCTTAAATGCATTTGTACATTCATTGCTGTTTTGTAGACTGTGGCCGGACTGTTATTGATTCAGCGTGCTTGACTTTTTGCATGACGTCACACATTACAGTGGTCAATATTATTTTACTCACAGCACTTAAAATGTGTGCTTGGTACAAGTTTTTGGGATGCTTACTAAGCAAACACAGTTGGAGAAAAAAATCCACCATTTCACTTACCATTTTGTCAATCACATTTTGCCATTTTGAAAGAAAAAGCATAAATATAATATATGATTTATACTGTTAATGTTATATAATACTGGTTCAGTTCACCAAAAAGATATATTGAAATAAAAATCTTACGGACTTTCAGTCCAGTTTCTTCTAAATCAGATCCTTGTCTCAGGGAGCGGGTTTTATTCATTAGTAATTTTCTGTTACATGCTTCTGCATTTATGAATCATGGTCATTTTGAATATCGAATTTAATCATAATGGTGCAATTAAATTCAAAATGAATCCATGCTGAATGGGCAGATAATGCATGCTTTAATATCTAATCATTAACACTTCCTGGTTGCATTTATTTAAAGATATAATGTACAGCATGAATTGGATCATTAACAAATGATTTGTTACTCATCACAGAAAAGTTGGACGTTCACATGTCTATGACAAACAGTCATAAAGGTTCAGTTCTCTCTTTAACCATGTACAGAGTGAACTGAAACTCATGTATCAGCATCTTCAATGCAATTTTTCTTGATCAAATGCATTTTGGAAGCACTTTTAAGCGTCCCATACATCTTTATGTGAAGATTCCTGAAAAATGACACTCTCTCAGGGTTACCACATTGTTTAGGAGTAACATCAAGAATTACACACAAGTTGTGTACACATGGGCCCGGTTTCACAGACAGGGTTTAGATTAAGCCTTAGTTCAATTAGGGTACTTGTAGCCTTTATAAACGTACCCTAGAAAAAAAAAAACAAACAAAAAAAAACATTACTGGTGTGCATCTTGAGACAAAACAATGGCTCTGACATATTTTAAGATATTTCAGTACAAGTTGCTTTCAGTTAAAACAGCTCAAACATGCATTTTAGTCTGGGACTAGCTTAAGCCTGGTCTGTGAAACCAGGGGATTGTGTACTACATTCATCACATGTACTTGATGTGTATATATATATATATATATATATATATATATATATATATATATATATATATATATATATATATATATACACTTATTGAGTTAACAGCCATTTGGATTATTTAAACATTCCTTTTGAGTTTCTCTTGTATAATTCACTGCAACACCAATAAATAATAAAAAATAATGTTCAATCTATTTGATATGGAAAGCCTAGTTCTTTAAATTATTAATTGTAAAAAAAAAAAATACTACAAACCATTGCATACTATAAATTCAGATGCAATTCTATTTGCACAAATGTAACTTTTAAACTATTTAAATCATGTTGTTCTCTTACCGTAAGAAAACAAATGTTTGGGTCTTATCAAGGATACATTCAAAATACATTAAAAACAGTAATACTGTGAAATAATACAATTTTAAATAACTATTTTAAAATTGTTTATTTTTATTATAGTTTATAATTCATTCATGGCATGGTCATGGAATTTTCAGCATCATTACTCCAGTCTTCTTCAGAAATCATTCTAATATGCTGATTTGAAACATTTCTTATTATTATCAATGTTGAAAACAGCTGTGCTGTTTCATATTTTTGTGGAAATAATGATACATTTTTAGGACTATTTGAGGAATAGAAAGTTCAAAATACAAAATAATCTTTGTCTTTACTCTTTACTGTCACTTTTGATCAATTTAATGGATCCTCACTGAGTATTAATTTCTTTAAAGGGGTCATATAATGGTACTTTTACAAGATATAAGTCTCTGATGTCCCCAGATTGTGTATGTGATGTTTTAGCTCAAAATACCCCACAGTTAAATTTTTTTTTCCATTTTTGTGTCCCTTTAAATACAAATGAGCTGCTGCTTCCAAGAAAAGGGCGGAGTTTCAAGAGCTTGTTTACCTCCCATTACCTCACGTAGACTCACTGAAAATGTCAGAAACTGTTCAGCCTTTTATGTTCAAAATGGAGGCGGACGATGATGGAGAGACTCAAGAAGAAGTGACAGTAGAATATGCAACAATGGTTAGTTGATGAATTGATGTAGCTGATGTGGAGTTAACCATCTTAAAGACATTGGTTAGCATATTCTGTCATGATAGTGTATAAATCGCTCGTGTGGAAACTGTTGTAAGATGCCTAGAGGCAGAGAATATATGCTGCATGAAGACAGAACAGGTATAGTTTTACTGAATTATGGTTATAACTTGTCATATTATCATCTTGCTTTTATGACATGCTATATTGCATTTGTGATATGTACTGTATTGCAATAACATGGCCTCACCCCCTTTGTTGCGTGTTCTTGAGGGCAGTAACAGCAGGGTTGCCAACTCTCACGCATCTGGCGTGACACTCACGCTTTCAGCATCAATCTCACGCTCTCACGCACACGCAAGAAATGTCACGCCAAAATCCATTCTCCCCTCTCAATCCGTTACTTTCTGTTGATGACTAGACCACAGCGTATTAATGACCGTAGTGGAGAGGAGTTTAAGGCCCACAGCTGTTACATCTCCCTACAACGTTCTCACTGCAGTATTCTCTGATCGTTGATTGACTGAAAACCTTGCACGTGATACGTCAGTTGCGTGTGAGAAGTGAGAGAGAGCCCCGGTCGCGCGCGCGCACTCAATAGAGCGGCCAAAGCACAGAACGTGATCAGCACTCCTGGATCGTGCACACTCCGCCGCTGGCCAAGGCTGCTTTACACACCATGGCCGTTATTTTCTCGAGAAAATTAGTTTTCTCATAGCTTCGCAACGCAATACTCGTTCCCTTATCTCTCAGGGAACCGAGGTTACGTAAGTAACCGAGTAACGTTACGTTATATACGTTTTGTTATATAACAACCGATATGACAACTTTAGCACATTTATCAGCTATACATTCATTCAGTGTTTTCCATTAATGACCCTCTGCTGCCGCCACCGTTTCATAATGAACTGAAAATTTAAAACATACTACGTTTGCCAACGAACTAAAATCGAAACTGTGATATGGCTGGACTTCCGGTGTGAAGATGTAAGGGATAGGCAGCAGAGTGGATAGTCTCCCGATCATTTCACATTATATACACCTGTTGCAGAGGATTTTATGTTATAAAACATTGAAAGTACGACTAAACAAATAAAGAAGAGGTTCCAAATTAACCTGTGCACAATGAGTAACGCTAAACAGAAAAACGTTGCATCGCAGTCTAAAAAGGCTAGCGCAGCTAGTAAATTAGCGAGCATGATGGCGGCATCGTCTCAAGAAGAAAATCAAGTTGAGGAGGGATTGGTCGACGACTCCTTGTCAATGACACAACTTGTTTCTGAACTGGCCAAGCAACGAGAAGTACTGAAGGAGGACATGGCTGCCCTGATACTGAATTCAGTAAAACCTCTGCAAACGTCGGTGGATGCCTTGCGCGACACGGTAAATTCATTCCAGAGTCGACTGACATCAACAGAAGTTATTGTTGGTGAAAACTTCGAACGTCTTGTGGCGGCGGAATCTACCATCAACTCCCTTAAAGCTCAAAACAGCTTGTTAATGGAGCGTTTGGACGATCTGGAGAACCGGTCTCGCCGTTCTAACCTACGTATCTTGAACGTCCCGGAGGGGAGCGAAAAAGACAAGGATCCCACTGTATTTGTTTCGGAGATGTTGGCTGAAGTTATGCCTGAGGTATTCACAAGTCCACCACCCTTAGAGAGGGCACACCGCTCTCTCGGTCCTAAACCTGCGGCAGGTAAACCCGCGCGCACATTTGTGTTGTGTTTTCATCGTTATCGTGACCGGGAGCTCACCTTGCGATGGGCCAGGCAACATGAGGTTAAGTTCAAGGGGATTTCGTTAAGGATATATCCGGATCTTAGCAATGCCCTTGCTAAGAAGCGTGCCGCGTTTAACCCGGTAAAACAAGCGTTGTACAAGGAGGGCATTCGGTTTCGTCTGCTGTACCCCGCACGGCTTAAAGTCACGTTTAAGGAAGAGAGCTTCATCTTCGAGACTCCGGACGACGCAAATGACTTTTATGAGAAACAGGTGCTTACTCAGAAAGAAAAGTGATACAAGCAGCAATATTTAAATGGCAAGAACTTTTCATGTGTGTAACCTTTATATGAAGATCATATATGGATTGCTTCTATTGCTACTAATCGAAGGAATGTTAATGTCAATTATATCTGAATTCTGGGAGTCTTTAAGGCCGTTTCAGTTTTAGTTTGGCCTGCCTGCAGTTTACAGGCAACTTGGACAGAATATATCTGAAGTACTCATATGCCAAATTTTTGTATTTCAAGGAATTTGTTATTTTCCTCTTGTCTATAGCTATAGGCTATATGGTTAAGTTATTACAGTATTTTCTGAACTGTACAATTTTATTTTTTTTTTATTTTTTTTAGACCATTTCTTAGTTATGCTTTCTAACTTCATTGATATGCAAGTGAAGTATCAGAATCGGGAGACATCCACAGGAGAATGAAGTGTTAACAGAGTTAACTTGAGGAGTATATCAATATACTGGAAGGAGTGTGTTAAAGGGATGCAGCCTTCTTATATTGGGAAGGATTCGAGGGGGAAGGGCATTAGGTTTTGTAGTTTTTCCTTTGTTAGTTGTTGGTTTGACATTTTTGTTGTGAGATTTTGCCTTACACATTTGGTACATTTTGGGAGCATTGGCTTAGACTTTACAGTTGCATACAGCAAACCTAATTATGCTGAGGGAGGAAACAATGTTTAATCTCTATGTACTCTCCAATTAAGAGATATGGTATTCTTAAAAATCATCTCATGGAATATATCGGGTTGTAACCACGTAATTAAACGTAAGAAAATTCTCACATATCTCAAACAAAACAAATCTGATATAGCTATGCTGCAAGAAACCCACCTCAGTTCTGAGGAATCTGAGAAATTTAAACGGGGATGGATTGGTCAAGTATACTCAAGCACATTTAATACGAGGAGTAGAGGTGTGGCTATTTTGATCAAGAAAGGCTTAGACTTTAAAGTCCACAAAACATATAATGACCAGGATGGCAGATGGATAGCTTTGGATTCTAGCATAGAAGGACAGAAGTATACTATAATGAATATCTACGCCCCTAATGTAATGTCTCCAGATTTCTTTAATGAAATCTGCAATATTATTAGAAATATTGGAAATTATAACATAATACTAGGTGGTGATTTTAATCAAGTTCGAAATATAGACCTTGATAAGTCTAGTAACAAACAGACCACACCAATATTGCACTCATCAATAGACACTATGATGGTTGAATGTGGCCTGATAGATATATGGCGTACACTGCATCCCCTAGAGAAAGATTTCACATTCTTCTCCCATCCTCATCAGTCATACTCAAGGATTGATTATATTTTAATCTCTAAACAACTGGTGAGTCAGGTTCAGTCTGCTTCAATTGGGAATATTGTTCTCTCAGATCACGCTCCAATAGATGTAGTCATTATGACTGCGAACAGTAGGAAAAACACAAGGTGGCGCTTTAACAATTCATTATTGCAAAATGAGATCTCATGTTCCTTTATACAAACAGCAATGGATGAATACTGGTTATATAATGAGGGCTCTGTTTCTGACCCTGGTATAACTTGGGATGCCTTTAAGGCTTTCTTGAGGGGCAGACTTATTCAGCACTGTTCGCTACGTAAGCGTTTGGAAAGTGAAAAATTAATTAAATTGGAAGAAACAATTAGGTCTCTGAAAAAACAACATTATAGTAATCCGGATCCTGTAACCTTTAATAAATTGAACAGTTTGAAATTGGAGCTAAATGATATTATACAGAAAAAAGCTGAATTTGCCCTTTTTTGTACGAAACAAAATTATTACGAAAAAGGTGAGAGAGCAGGAAAATACTTGGCACACAGAGTCAAACAGCTCAGCATACAGAACTTTATCCCTTCTATTTTTGACGACAAAGATAAACTGATTACTGATGGAAAGGAAATTAATAAGGTTTTTACAAATTTTTATCAAGAGCTATATACATCACAAGGGGAAGTTCCCACTGGAAAATATGACCAATTTTTCTCTTCCCTGCAGATTCCTTGCCTATCTACATTTGATAGGGACTCTCTAGAAAATGACATCACATTAGAGGAAATTAAGAACGCCATACGCGATCTCAAATCGGGACGTTCCCCAGGGGAAGATGGCTTCCCTTCTGACTTTTATAAAAAATTTTCTGAATTTCTAGCACCTAAATTACTCTTAGTCTTTCAGAATGCTTTGATAACTGGTAAACTTCCGGAGAGTATGAGAACCAGTATAATCACTCTTATTCACAAGAAAGGGAAAGACCCGCAATATTGTGCAAACTACAGGCCCATTTCACTTGGCAACGTGGATGGGAAAATCTTGGCCAAAGTACTCACAAAGAGATTAGAAAATATATTACCAACCATTATACATCCAGACCAAGTTGGATTTATTAGGACTAGGTCTTTGGTGGATAACATGAGAAGACTATTACATCTCATGTGGAAATCTAGAGATGTCTCGGACCCTGTCATGGCCTTGCGGAGAAGGCCGTTGACAGGGTTGAGTGGGGTTTCTTATCCAAGACCCTTAGAAGATTTGGCTTTGGGTCAGTATTTCCTAAATGGGTTAAATTACTATACACTGTAGTGCCTCAGTACTGTGTAATGGCATAACGTCATCACGATTCGAGTTATATAGGGGCACAAAACAGGGGTGCCCCCTCTCGCCCCTTATTTTTGCATTGGTTTTAGAGCCATTGGCTATAGCTATACGCAGTAACCCAAATATTAAGGGGGTTGTGGCTGGTCAGCAGGAGCATAAAATACTTCTGTATGCTGATGACATTTTACTTATCTCTAGTAACCCACAAATAACAGTACCCACAATGTGCTCTTTAATTGATGACTTTTCTCAAATATCAGGATATAAAATTAATTGGAGTAAATCAGAAATAATGCCTCTGTCTAAAAATCATAATAATATGTTAGAAGTACAATGGCCATTTAAATGGGTCTCATCTGGTTTAGTTTACCTGGGAATCAAACTTATACCTGGATTAGAAAAAATTATGCAAGCTAATTTTCAACCAGTTATTCAAGAGATCCAAAATTTATTACAGAATTGGAGCAAACTTACAATTTCTATTTTGGGTCGAATTAATCTTGTTAAAATGATAATTGTTCCCAAAATTAACTATTTGTCATATATGCTCCCCCTTACATTACCACTATCACTTCTGAAGGAATACAATAAAAACGTTGAATCCTTTATTTGGCAAGGGAAGAAACCCCTTTTTAATCGTACTAAATTATATTCTGCTAAAAATTTGGGTGGGCTCTCTCTGCCCAGAGTTGATTGGTATCATTGGTCATTTTCACTTTCGCAGTGGACTAAAATTAATATGGCGCCTAATGTAGCTCCCACGTGGATACATATTGAAAAGGAAATGTTGGCCCCTTTTCCAACAGAGGCTTTCTTGACACAACTTGCCCGACCAATACCTGACCAGAATCCTGTTCTGAGATTTGTTAGAGAAAGCTGGAAATTATATCACCAAAACTTCAAACAAACCCCATGGCTAACATCTAAAGCCTCGATCTGGTATAATACTAAACTACGAATAGATAGGAAACCTTTCTTCTGGACACAGTGGGCCAATAAAGGGATATGGTTCTTGGACAATCTTTATGAAGGAGAACATATGGTCTCATTTAATCATTTGAAACAAAAGTATAACCTGCCGAACAATGACTTTTGGAAATACCTGCAAATAAGACATTGTCTTCTTGCAACCATTAAAAATGCCCCTGACCCACCAACAGATATACAACGTGTCTTTGATACAATTAGTCATAAAAAACGAGGTTGTTCAACTTTCTATGCCTTAATTAGAGATGTCAATGCACCTAATTTAAGTGGTCTTAAAATTGCATGGGAAAGAGATCTGGGGGAAACAATTAAGGATGAAATGTGGAAGCAGGTTGTATCTAAATGGCATACTTGTGTCCGTGAAATTCAGTCTGAACTGATAAACTATAAAATTTTTAACAGATGTTACTGGACTCCAACCAGGATGGCTAGACTTAAACTAAGAAATGATGATCTGTGCTGGCGATGTAATACCGATATTGGTACTATGGTTCATATGTTGTATGAATGTGATAAGGTTAAAGAACTATGGGAAAAGATTGTACATTATGTTAATAACATTTTCAGCCTAACATTACACAAAAATCCTGGTCTCTGTATGTTGGGTATCTTACCAGAAGATACGGGCCTCTCCTGGCAACAAAGGAAATGGTGCCGTCTAGCTATGGTGTCTGGATGTAGAATCATTCTGAGACATTGGAAATCTGTCACGCCCTCTTCGTTTGATGAATGGCTGGAACTTATGTCCAACATTGCTAGCTATGAACGTGTGATATTTAGGGTCTCAGGACGCCTTGATCTGTATATGAAAATATGGGGTTCTTTTCTTGCATGGAGTGAGAAAATGGTATTAAGAGATAAGTAAAACGTCAACATGCTTTGTCTCCTTAAACGTGTAGGTAAAGTCTAGGATATCTCATATGTCTAAAACCTAAATATGTATATATTTAATTCAGTTTTTATTTGTGTATTTTAATTTATTTTTGGGGAGGGGCGGGTGGGTCATTTTTTTTTTTTTATTATTATTATTATTATTATTTAGTTATTTATTTTTTTCCCCAATTGTCATACTGTTATATCTGTGACTGTCATTACTAAGTGTTATATTAGATCAGTTCTGTTACTGTCAATTGTTTAAATCAAGACTGGATTATTTTGTGTTCAAAAAAGCAAAATAAAAAAAAAAAAAAAAAAAAAAAAAAGAAACTGTGATATGGCTTTGTGCCTTTATAAAACAGCAAAAGACAGTGATTAAGTATATAGGCTATACAGTCTGTCTGTGCTGCGTGTTTTAAAGAGAAGAGCGCGCATTTGTGCACGCGATCAGCTGGTGATCTGGTGATCAAAATAAAAGCGCAAGGATATCTTTTAAAAAGAAATTAGTACAAAAGTATTGTAAAAAAAAAAAATGTTTGAACCCTTTTTAATGTCCAGGTACAAGTCAATGCTGTTTCTTTGTTCAATTTGCACACTGTACATGGGTTGAAGCTCTTACTTTTGAGTTTCCAGAGTGCACCAGATTGATGCATATTAACCTTAAAATGTACAAAATTTTCTTCCGGGGGGGGGGGGGGCATACCCCCGGACCCCCCTAGCGGAGGAACATCCAACAAAGTTTTACAAATTACAGTGTCAAATAATGTACATTTTCATACGACAACAAAAGCTCCTTTCATGTACCTAAACCTCTTAATAGAAAATTTAAATGTCTTTGGACAAATATAGATTTGGAATAAGCCCCTAATGTTTACAATGTCTGGCTCCGCCCCTGTCAGGTAACAAAACTGACAAAAAAATAAAAAATAATTTCACCCCAATGATACTAAGTAAACATGGACTGACATTGATTTTTAAAATTAGGGTTACCAAACATTTTCTCCGCGCACACGCGCAAACTGATTTTTTTTACAAAGTCTCACTCCAGCCAAAGTCCCAAAGTTGGCAACCCTGTAACAGTTTGTGCAAATTTTAGGTTAGTGATGTCACCAACCCGGGAAGAAGATCGTTGTGGTCCTTAAAAAGCGAATTCTTTTAAAAAAATAAAAAAAATCTCACTTTTCATTGAACTTTTGAGCGTCGTAACTTTGCAGATGTTCTTTATGCTCAAAAAGCAACATTACACACTAACTAAAGCTAAAAAAGTGAAATCATAATCAACCACCCCTTTAAGATATAGATATATATATATACATACGGCACTTTTATATGTACTGACACCAAACAAAAAAAACTAATGATAAGATCTACTGAGGGGGAAAAAAAAGCTCAAACACCATAAATGCTTTTGGCATTTTTATTAAGTTCACTTTGACATCATTACAGGGACCACAAGTTTTCCTGTTTGCATCGTTTCCCCCCAAAAGCTCCCACATATTCACTTATCTTATTTCAATAAACTGAATGTAGATGTTAGTCACCACATCTAGTCTTCAAGAGTCAAAAACAAAAAGAATGTGACCTCCGTCAACCCTTCTCAGAGAGAAACACAGGAAAGAAACAGCAAACATGCTAAAGAACTACAGGAATAAGTTAAAAAAATACCCAAATATTAAACCGAAACTCAGTGGAGAAGAAAGCACATACGATGACGTAGAACCTAAACAGAGAGGTCTGCATCTATTAAAAAAGTAGTTATATAGTCATAATTTACCCTTAAATTGAAAGAAAAAAAAAAAATTGTGGTAATACAAATTGTCAGAGCTTGACCTGTTCTTCAAAAGCAACACGCACATGTGATCTCACCTGTGGAACATGCCAGTTAAGCAACACAATGACACAAAGACACTTGCGTCTGAATCTGATCATGTGTGTAAACATGCATAAAAGGGTGTGTGAGAGAGGAAAATTAAAGTTTATGGAAAAGGGGCCATAAAAAAAATCACAGAACAAACTCTTAAAATGTGAAGGGACTTGTTAGCGTTTAACATTTTCAATGCTATGCTAATTTGGACATGCTTCCAACTGCATCAGCTGGAATGTTAAACAAACGGAACAATAAAACCATTGTGAGCCGACAGACTACATAGTAATAAAAGCAACAATATGAATGTAACTATTGATATATGGTACATATTCAATTTATCACAACATAACTGCGCACCAAGTAGTCTATGTGCAGTGTACATCTGAAGCCATTTTTACCATGTTACCCTTCCCTTTCAGAAATCAATTCACCCTTGTATTTGTCTCTTAAAAGCCAACAGTGTTTGCAGTGGGATCTTGACTTTTAAGGAAAAACAGTGTTATCACATGTGATTAGTAAGTGTAATTATCCAGCTTGAATAATGGCATGTTCTTTGCAGCCTTAAACACATTAACTATTTAAACTTCTTCAGTGCCCAAGGGGGTAAACAATGCCCCAAAATGCTGACAAAAAACAGTTTTACCATTCTAAATGACATGAATGATGAGCATTGGCTGTGTTTCAACAAAAATCAATGACTTGTGGGGCCAACTTCACATCTAGCATAAGATTATTGCCTGTATTGTGGTGCTCTGACGATCCTATACATAAAACTCAATCTTACGGTTATTAATAATATTTATTGTTACGAAGCCAATGTCAGACAGGGGACTTAAAGCAGCCAACCTAATCGAGATATAATATAATAACTATTATGTGAAGAGTAATAAGAATAACATTTACATGTGAACTCAACTCAGACGACTGAGTGCAAGAGAGGTGCGAAAGAGAAATATAAGAGCTGTATATTTGTTTTTTTTTAAATATAAAAAGCAACACTAACTACTTCACAGCAAAGAGCCTGTTGTAATCGAACTATATATACATACACAAAATTAAAAACTGTGCCAATAACAGGGAGGATAGTGAACTAGACCGAATTATCACTGCTGGTTGCATTCCAGTCCATCCTGAAAGATCGAAACGTGCAAGAGTAGTAATGTTCAGTGCATTTCAGATAAATACGTACTCATTTTTCGAAGAAATAAAAATGGGGGGAAAGTATGTTTCATAACGTTCTTTTTTTTTGTCAGCATTTTTGAGTGAAATGTTATTTTTGAAAGTACAGACATTTGCTTTTGAGTCAAAACCTGTCTTTATTCATTACTACTGCACAACCCAACACTCAAAACCAGGTCATAAGTTCAGTCTAGTTCACAAATCCTTCCATACACTGGCCATCAAAACGGGCATCGAGTAGCATTTCATCACTTCCTGTGTAGAATAACACCAGCTCCCGGAGCCCCGAGCTTCTTTTCCTAATGCTCATTAATAAGCTGCAGAGTTAACATCAAGAAGCTTTTTAGATTTTACATACTAGCTGGTTCAGTGCAGATGGTTGTTTTAAGGTGTGAGGGTTAAACAGAAGAGGAGAGAAAGGGGGCGGGGCTTAGAGTAAAGGGAGGCGGCTAAAGATAGAAGGATGGTAAACATGGCAACAATTGATCGGAGCAGAGGATCATTCTGCTTTACAGCGCTTCATGGATCCTGGGAGTTTCTCTTGAAGCCTGAGGGAGAAACAATGAGACAAACACTTATTAGGTGGCAATATTACTACGTACCATAGAGGCCTCACTAATTGGCAGCCATTTCCAAGACTCAATTCTTTATAGATTAATAGCATGAACAGGAAGTGCACATTCTTGCTTTATTTTTAATACTTTATTACTCTACTCAAAGCATACTTACTTTGCAATTGTAGTGTTGACTTGAGTGCGTACAATGTCGATGTAATGGTCAATTTGAGTCTGTGGAAATAGCAAAGAGATGTTGCATTATAAGAAACAATATTTGTAATATTACTTCCATGAACAAATATGCTGGCATAATGCTAGGATGTTGTGGGTGGTTTCCAATGTGTTTTTAAGCGGTTAATACAAATAGAAACTGACTTTTGTCTTTGTAAATGAGTTTTTTAGTTTGGTTTCACATTATTAATTATATACAATAAAAAGCAAGAAAATACAATCCACATACAGTGCAGCGAGAGGCAGAAATATATATATATATATATGTGTGTGTGTGTGTGTGTGTGTGTGTGTGTGTGTGTGTGTATAAAAATTACAAGATAGCAATTAGATGATCTTTTACACATGTTTTATAACATATTAAAGATGAACATTTTTGCCAGATGGCATAAACCATTCCATAATTTAATATAAATAGATTATAAATAGAATATTTCAGATAGTTGCCAAGGAAACATTTCTCTTTTTATTTATTTTAACTTGGTGTACTTAAATTTAAAAAAACTACAATAAAATAAATGTAATACTATATAGAAATATTTTTAAAAAATATTATAAAAAAACCAAAAACAGCAAAATTACTAAAACTAACTGAAAGTAAAAAAAAAAAGAAAAAGAAATGGGAAAATATTCAAATAAAAAACATACTAATCAATAATAATAATAATATTAATAAAAACTATAACAGCATCTGAATACAAAAACACAGTTTCTGAGCATTATGACTTTAATTTTCTCATTGTGAAGATATTAAAAACTGGGTTACTGCAGTTTTGAGGTCAGTGCGTAGTGCTCTGCGCCATGGAGATTAAAGTGACAGTTGAGAGTTTTGTGGCACCATTATGAACACATCATTATTTCCGTACATTATCTTCATTAGCGCTGTATTTAATTTAAAAAAGGTCAGAAGGGACTCAGGCATCAGGCACTCATTAACAATCATAGTTACATAAGAATTTAAGACTTGACAAATGCTTTAAGAAAAGATTATGACAAGTTTTCAGAAAGGGCTTACATAAGACCCCTCTGGTGCAATAATCATACATACTGATTACTGTTCAGTCTGAGTGGGCCGCCTGTTCTCAAACACTAACTGCATCTGAGCAAATGTCATCCATTAAAAGGTGCTTTTCAAAAACAACTCACTGTAAGTGTGTTTTAAAATTGTGTACTTATGTATGCAGTGAAACTTTGTGTGCCATTAAAGATCATTAGTAACAAGAGTAACCTGTAATACTAGTTAACATAAGAATTATTTGTTAGTACATGTAGGAACATGAATACAACATATGCTTCTCTGTCCTGTTTTGATTTAATTAGTATTTATTGCAATTTACCGGTTTCATAGAAATGTTAATTGCTTGCTTTTAAGTTAATGCCATATAAAGATGTTTGAATGCCATCACAGGGTTAAAGGTGTAAGATAAAAAGACACACCAAGTAACAGTACCTCACCTTAATTAGCTAGAACTAAATTAGTTACTATGTAAAATGTCTTTTTGCCTGAGCATATTTAGATTTATATAGTTAAAGCTATAGTTAAATATTCAGATTTACAAATATATAGTAAAAGTATATTTGTATATATTTTAATATATACTAGATATTCAATAGTAAATATTTATACTAAAGTACATACTAACAGTATAAATGCATTATTATTATTATTATACTACCATTTAAAAGTTTGGGTTCATACTTTAATTCAAGGCTGCATTAAATTGAATAACAGTGACAGTAAAGACATTTATAATATCACAAACGATTTCTATATTCATTATTAGAATACAATTTTTTATTTGGAACCCCACAATAAATACTCTTTAAGAGCACATAATGCATAGTTTGAAAAGCCAAAAAAAAAAAAAAATCTGACCTTGTTTTTCTCATAGACGGGCGGTACACTGAAGAGCAGGATGTCAGCTGGAAAAGAACACACCCAGTATCGAGTGATTATGATAATTCTTAAACTCCATATAATTCCAAAATGGTCAGTCTCTATAGCCAAATATGAAGCAGTGTTGGTCTAAAAAAACCTCTCAAATTTAAGTGTGGCGCTAAAAGTGGTATATTTGGCCTACCGAGGATAAGGATGGTGATGCCATTGAAGACCGCTCCAACATATGTCAGCAGCCACATAACCACTGCCAGCTGAAAACACGAGGAAATATGGATCAAAAGAACAGAAATCCTTTGTATCCCTTTATACCATAAAACCTGAGAACACAATTTTCTAAATGGACATGAAATGACAGTGTTTTAATAAAAATCATATAGCTAATATAGTTAAGAATCATAAAGGAGATACATGTTCTTTGTTTTTTTTCTCGTCATTTTTGGAACTTAAATATCCTTATAAACATGTTGTATGGAAAAGACATTGCATTCCTTAAAATATCCAGTATCTACAGAAGAAAGTCATACAGGTTTTGAACAACAAGAGAGCAAATAAATTCTGAAGGAACGGGTGAACTGCACTTTTAAATCTCTTCATTTCTAATTGCTGGCCTGACACTGACCTTGAGGGAATCCACCAGATCCTCGACCAGAAAGAGGCGGCTCATCTGTTTGAGCACACGGTTGACGTGGGTGAGACAGGCGTCCACGTGCTTGCGGAAGGTCTCGGGTGGCACGGTGACATCTTTCTCCATCAGAGCCCTGTCAAGAAACATGGGTCAACCCAATTAGCCCTGCCACTGCATACCCACACACTGCACTCAAAACCAACCTCTACTAACACTGAGCATGACAATAAATGCCAAACAGACCTATGTTAACAGTGAAACATGTAGCTTGTATTTTAACAAAAAATACTTTCTCCTAAACCAGCTTAACATACACAGAGAAAAGATTATAATAATATGAATTATATTAAATAATATAAATTCAATTTTTTTTGTTTTTTTTGTTAACAACTGTTTATTGAATTTTCTTCTGTGAACAGCAGTATAAAAACAAAAAGCAACGGTGCACATTTAAAACCCATCCCACCCCCTGGTAGACTTAAGAGTAGAGAATATAAATTCTATTTTTTTTATTACATTCTATATTGTAATTTTATATGATCACAATACATTTTTACATACAGTTTATCCATATTTTTTATACAATTGTTATATTATATTATATATGCATATACACAGTCAAACCAAAATGTATTTAGACACCTTGAACATTTCATTCAATATTACAGTTTATTCACTATAGTTTAAAAAAAAAATATTATAAGATCTCAGTTAAACTGTGTCATAAAAAATTAATTATGTCAGATAACACTTAAGCAGAACATGGTCAGGTCAAAGTGTCTGAATAATTTTTGTTTACAAATTATCATCAATTTTACTGGTAGTCCACTGTATGAAGCATTTTTGGGTATAATATCTCACAGTTTACTTTATTTTGCTATCCTCACTTACATAAATTAACTATAATGTCCTGCACCCACTAGTAAAAAAAATATATAAAAAATGATATCTAGTGTCAAGTCATCTTCATTTATATAGCGCTTTTCACAATAGACACTGTTTCAAAGTAGCTTCACAGTGACAATAGGAAAATTATTATCGAGCTAAAGTTGTTTCTTTATTGAATCACTTCCGTTGTAAAAATTGTTAATTATTACTTTTATTATTACTTTAGTGACATCTTTCCTACTGAAAACCGAATCCTTTTAATGCATTCTTGCCGTTCATTTACGGGTTTAGTCTATAGGTTTGCATGTTTGAGTGTGTATGTGCGCTGAAGCTTGGTCTTTTTTTAAAAAGTGATATTACTTGTCTGGTCTGCATAATACAGAAAAATAATTGAATAATTTTAGGTTAGCCTGAATAATATAATATAATATAATATAATATAATATAATATAATATAATATAATATAATATAATATAATATAATATAATATAATATAATATAATATAATATAATATAATATATATTTTTTATTTTTTTATTAAACCATCAAAATATGAGGGAACTATTTTATATTTTGTAAATATTTTAAATATGAGGGAAGAAAAAAAAAAACACTAAACAGCTACAGGAAATAGCATACAATGACTACAACATAATCAGCTATTAATATTTCATTGGTTCTCTCTTTTTTTTTGTACGTGTTCATAATTAATTTGTTTGACAGCCTGGCCAAAAATTAAGGGTAAAGATTTTCATTGACCGGACATCACTTTTGGCCACTTCTGTCTAACAATACCAGTGGCCCAAAGTTTTTTTAAAAACATAATATACAATAAATGCATATCATCTGTTTTCTCAAATATGTACAGGGCAAACAAAGATGAGACTCTCACTTGAAAGGATGTCCATCGTTCGACTTCTGCACAGCCTGGATGACAGACTTGTAGATGCGGAAAGAGATGGTGACACAGAGCAGGGCCAGCAGCAGGTAGGAGATCACGCTGATCACGCTAAACGCTGCCAGAGAAAGCAGCAACAGCAGTGACACGCCAAACACCACGCCTGACTTCTTAGGGTCCCGCCAGTGTACCAGGTCATTCACTGCACGACAAAAAGAGCATGTGAAAAACGTGTGCGTGGTGTGTTTTGATGAACGTTACAGGAAATAAAAACAGCAGATGACAAAAATATTGATTGGTGCAAAACATTTTCAATCCAGAGCTTGCAGCAGTAGAAGGCAGGAACACCATATTTTAATGGGTTCTTTTTTTGTATCTGAACTGTAAAATCATTAGTTCTGTCATAAATAATACAGAGCTCATATTTTCCATACAGCTGTGGTTACATAATGCAGTTTTCAAATGGTTGGTGATGCAGCCTGAAAGGAACCTTTTAAAGAAGCCTTACATAAATGGCATTCCCCACGTGGAGCGGTGCCTTAAGGGGGTTCTGTTCTGCATGTTTCCATTTCTCTGGAAATCACAGATGCATAAATAGTCTATGGTGGAAGATGGTGGTATTCAAAATATCAAACGTCATAAGAATGTACCAGAAGTACCACAAATGAACAGTACAATGCATCCTATATATATATATATATATATATATATATATATATATATATATATATATATATATATATATATATATATATATATATATATATATATATATATATATATATATATATATATATATATATATATATATATATATATCTCTGGCAAAGACTCAGTGTTATCAAAACACTTTCTTCATAGATGAGGAATTCATACTTGGCCATGTGTGGTGATGGGTCCTGAAACACAAGACCTTACACGTGCAAGTGCTGTCTGGTTGAAAACACAACCACGTCTTCCACTCTTACTATGTTTGGTCTGTCAGCTTTAATATATCACCTCAAGCACAGATATGGCTCTCCTTCTCCAAGAGACTGTAAATGCATTCATGCATTCACTTCAAGCAATACATGGTCAGGTACAGCTTTTCTTTGTTTTCAGAGTATGTTTAAACTCTGAAATATACCGTAATCCAAATATTACATTTTTGTTATTTGAAACTAGTTTAGCAAAAATACTTGAATGAGTAGCTTGAATGAATAGCTGTTAAATAGCGTATATAGAATGACATTTTTGTATGATTTAATAATAGCCAAGGTCAACACCACTGAGAAGGTAGAGGCCAAAACAAACAATAAAAATAAATAATAATAATAATAATAATAATAATAATTAAAAAATAAATAAATAAATAAAAAATAGTTAACATGCTATAGTTCAAAAGGTTTGGGTTAGAAAGTATTTTTTCATGTTTTTAAAAGTGTCTGAAAGGCTGAATTTACAGTTTTTGATCAACAGTAATATTGTAAAATATCATTCAAATTTAAAATAACCGTTTGTATTTGAATATTTTTTAAAATGTAAAATTCTTGTGATGCAAAGCTGAATTTTCAGCATCATTACTCCAGTCTTCAATGTCACATGATCCTTCAGAAATCATTCTAATATGCTGATTTGCTGCTCAAAAAACATTATTATCTATGTTGAAAACATTTGTGCTGCTTAATGCATTACTTCACCACTGGCAAAATGGGCTTTCAATAAAACTTGGCTGCCCATACAGCAGAAAGGTGAAACACGTGAAATCGGTGCTACCTGACTAGAGAAAACAAAGAAAAAAGGCTTTTGTCTTCCCTTTTGCCAAATAGGTAGGAAAACTTCAACACCCATAATGCACTGGGCATGTTGCCGTCCAAGGCCACTCCCACCAGTTTGCTATGGATACGCTTACTGCATAGAAGGAAATACTTCCAGTATTGTTCCCGGGTGCAAGAATTCAAAGAGTTAACGTTTAGCGGGAGCGAGTTATTTTGGTTTCCATTGAAGGATCCAGAGCTATGTAGTGAGAGGCTAAAGGCTGCAAACAATCGGAAATATGGGGACGCCGCGACAGAAAATCTGTAAAACCTCCATGTCTGTAGTCAACTTTAATCTGGATGACCACAAACAGAGTGTTTTATGCCAAACGGAGAGGGAAAAATCTAAAAGCAAAATACCGTAGCATACAGGTAAGAAAACTGTTGCCATGGTGTTCCATTTTTACCACAATGCCGTTTAAAGAGTAGACAAAGTAGGCTATGATCCAATTTTCAGCGATAACCCTACCCTTACAATAACTGTTCTGTTAATAACCCTCTGTCAATCCGACTGTCCGTAGGTGGGGATACAAAAATGTTAAAGTAAAATCTGTAGTTTTCATGAAAGCCCTGGAGATGTCAAAAGTCTCAAAATTTCTCAGCCCATGTATCACAGATAATGAGTAAACAATGCTAATTTACATATACCAACTAGGGGTGTGCACAAATAGTTGAATATTCGAATATTCGTTCTGTAATTAATATTCGAAAAATAAAAATACTATTCGAATTTTACTATGTTGCTTTGCTGGCCGTAAATGCAGTGAATCCATGATACATCCTAAGCACTAAAACTCGCAGTTATAACTAAATGCACCGGGTGGCGCTGTGGAACGTGTTTTATTTGATCGACAAAATGTTTTGTGCCTGCCTCGCAAAGTTTGGAATTACTTGGATGCAAATTATCTTACAGAATGGAATTACTTTTGATCAAATAATTAATGAAACTGAGTTATCATAACATCACCACACCATAGTGAGAAAACATGAAATCTAAACACCAGTCGAAAAAGGAAAGACAGCTGTCCATCATTGCATTCACGACAGGTAAGCGCAGCTGTACGCTATCCCCGAATGAGCCGAGAAGATAACTTATCTGATAGCAAAATGATTTTGAAACATATGCTTACTTTAAGTTTCGTCGAGGGAGATATTTACGAACAGAAAACAAAGTGCTGCTGTTAGAAACTTAGCTTAGCATACCGTTATGTTTTATCGTTATCTTTGTGTTTTTGCAGCGTCTGTCAGCGCAGCTCGTTTTCTCACCAGAGCATGTGGATATTATTGTTTTTCTCAACATGAACATGTGAAACAATATAAACACGATAACCATATACTGACTCGAGTGTATTATGTATGTTACGATAACTGGCGCTGTCTGCTTTATTAGTGTTTTTCCTGTTTGCGCTGCTTGAGCTTAAATGCTTTTGTTCTTTATATTTTTTGTTTGCACATATTGTTTAATGCTTTGAACTAAAATAAAACCTTAAATATATAATTTAAGCTGGTTTTTAATCGCTTGTTCAGAAATGGTTACAAAATCTTGATGAATGTAAAAAAACAACAAAAAAAAAACGTCTTTCTCATTTAACGTAATTTAAATAAACAAATATTCGAATATTCGTTTTTTATGAGCCCAAATATTCAAATATAATATTTAGGAAAAATGCCCATCCCTAATACCAACATTGAAACAATACAAAGCTGGTTGAAAATCTGCAAAGTTACACTTTAATATATTTTTGTGGAAACTCCTTGCTGAATAGAAGTACTGATTTCTTTTACTGGCCCCAGACTTTTGAACAGCAGTGTATGTTCTCACAATATGGAATTATAACATGAATTATATATATATATATATAATTTTTATATATATAAAATAAAATAAAAAGTCATGGGACAAAGCCAGTCCCAAAGCCAAAGTCCTCAAAATTAATGCAAAGACTACATTTTATAATGAAAACTCAGATATTTAAAATTATTTGGTATTGTACTCAACCATTTATCATAAAAAAAAAACAGGCACATTTAAAGCAACATCATCTGGATTTTCAAATCTAGATGAGCTCTGATCAGTTGCATGATGTATTTTGAGGGGAATTGGGGGAAAAAAGTAATATAAAAACAAGAATAAACAGTTATTGAGCAACCTGAAGAAGAAAAATTGTTTACAATAACAGTCAATGTGACATAACTACAGCACAATGGTGTGTGGCAAATAATTCAGAGAATGAGAGAGCACTATTGTTTTTGTCCACTCTGACTGCTCGGGGGCTAACAGTGAATAGTGAATGTGAGGGGTTTCCTCCTTGCTCACTGCAGGGGTCTGAGTCCCTCCCAGCATGCTTTGCTACTGCCCACTGGGAGGCAGCCTAGGCTGAGAACAGTCATTCGCTATCATTCCCTCCCTCCCTCACCAGGGCTAGTGGACCCAGATACAACAGCATGTCCCAGTGGCTGCTGAGCCGCAGTGGCCTCTTTTAGTTCTCGCATAGCTCAGCTCTTAAAGGTACACGCACCATCTAATGCATTTGTGTGAATCTGTTTAAGAGTCCACATGTGTCTGAATCATTTCTGAGTCATGCATGAAATCATCTTCACCCAAGCACAAGAAAAAAAACAACAACTAGTTTTTACTTGTTACAGTGAGTGCTCATTTGTATGTTCAGAAACGAACAGTGTGAGCCAATTTTCATGCAATGAAAACCTAATGAGGTCAGTTATTTAAAGGCTATTGGCCATATTTATACACTACGTTCTGTTTCAGCATGCTTAAAATGTTTGCACTTGCTTCTTATCCTCTTAAAGTCTTAAGTTAATTAAACTAGTATGTTTTACAAGGCAGAGCATTTGTAAAAATTCAAATGCCTACTGTGAATATTTATTCGTAGATTCATATACATAATTCTGAGTACATAATACAGTGATTAACCAAACCTATGCTTGAGTTTACACAACCTCATTATCTACATCTCTGGCAAGCCCAAGTGGAAACCAACACACCCATTAAAACAAACTTTCACACCACTAGAAAGCTGTGTCAGCTGTACTTAAATGATTGACAGCTAAAATACCAAGATACAATCATTGTCAAAAAATTTCACCCACAGCAAACTCAAGTAGAGACTGAAAAGTGAGCAAAAAAGAATATGCTCTAGATCTGGTAAATAACCCACTTACTCTGTTACAACTATATCTGGCAACTGGCACAAGAAATTAAATAAACAAAAAAAAAAAAAAAAAATTGGAAAACATTTTAGAGTAGGGCTGGAACCACGCATTGACGTAAATGATTAAGTCAATTATGTAAATTAGTTGATTTGCATGGAATGCGACGGTTTGTCAGGCATGCTCAAGATACAGCCATTATTACAGAAATATCGAGCCCGATCTTGTGTTTTTTTTTTGTTTTTTTTAACAGAGACCAAATAAATGGTGCTCTGCATGATCTGTAAAACTAAAATGGCAAAGCACAGCAGCATAACTTCTATGCAAAAGCATCTGAAAAAAAAAAAAACATCCCAGGGCTCTCCTACCTCAAAACAACAGTGTAAGTATTTGGACTATTACAGTAAATTTTTATACAGCAATAGAATATGGTTGCCAGTCCCATATTTTGTGCTTAATATTGCTGTGTTCATACGCATTCTCTTTTTTATGAGCTGCTGTGGGTGCGAGACGCGAGGCTCAAACGTACTCTCTGCAACCGGTTAAAAAGCATTTAATGCTGTTGTTTATTGAGATTGTTTAGTTAGATTATTCCATTAATCTAAAAAATAATTTATAAATAAATCGATTGAGGGGGGGGGGAAATGGTTATTTCCAGCCCTACAGCCCACAAGGTTAAATACATAAACAGTGTAAAAGTAACCATTTATTAATTTTTACATAAACTAATATATAAGAATGAAAATGAATTAACAAGAATATATTTAGAATACAGAATATTTATAAATTAACATCCTGTAAATTCTGCAAAAAATTAATTGCTAGTTCATGATACCTGATGAATTAACTAATGCTAATACTTATTGTAAAGTCTATGCGTGTAGGTTTCACAAACAAAATAAGTATTTTAATATATTTACAAATTAATAATCCATGCTTACAATAATCAAGGGAAATATTTGACAATTATTTGTTTGTTATAGTCACATAGCCTTAATATAACCTCAGCGTTTTTTTATTTTTTAAGAAAGTTTATTTTTCAACAATTATTAAAGAGCATAATTGTAAACATCGTAACAGTCATTCATGGTAAATAAAGGCATGCAGAAAATGTACGTGCTACAAATAATGAGTCAGGCATAGAACCTTTCTGTCTGCATATTTGTGAAATAACTCCAAGTCTTACAGGGCCATGTGTGAAGAATTATCTTTTCACGTCAGTTAAATATTGTCCTTGTGGGGAAGGCCAAGCATATCTCCCTTTAAGTGATTTTTTTTTTTTTTATATATAAAACTGATTATTCTGCAACACTCTCTCTAGTCTCACACCAGGGGCCCTATTTTAACGATCTAAACGCAAAGTGTAAAGCGCACAGCACAGGTGCACTCAGGGTGTGTCCAAATCCACTTTTACTATTTTAACGACGGATAAACGGTCCGTGCGCCGGGGCGCATTTTTGAAATGGGTTGTCCCTATTCTCTTAATGAGTAATGGGTGTAAGGTTCAATAAACCAATCAGAGTGTCATCTACCATTCCCTTTAAGAGCGAGATGGGCTCGCACCATGGCGGACTGCTATTTACATGGCGGAATTTGTTGGCGGAAAAGCTGAACGCTTTTTCAAGTGAAGAAACCAATCTGCTCGTGCGCAAAGTTAAAGTGCGCGAGCAGATCATCTACGGGACAAGCAGGAATCCACCAAAGCTTCCCGAGGTGAAGAAAGTATGGGATGAATTAGCAGTGATTGTGTCCTCGTCTTCTGGCATCAGAAGAATGGCTTAACAATGCCGTAAAAGGTACAATGATGTCAGGAGAAGGGGAAAAACAAAAGCTCGCTGCTAATAAAAAAAACAGCAGGTGGCCACGGGAGGAGGGCCTTTGTAATCCTTTTTTTTTTTAATATTTGGCATGTTTGTGTGATGCGCATCCCTGTGTGTAATAAGCAAAGTCAACACGCACTGTGGACGCGCCAAGAGGCACAGTTTCTACCATCCCGCTCTAACAAAAAAAATATTGCGCCATTGACTTTCGACTTTAGACCAGGTTTGAGTTGGTCTATGGTGCAGTCTATTTTCTGCTCCTTAAAATAGCAATGCACCTGAACACACCTCTTTTTTAGACCAGTACGCCCATGGGCGCAATAACTGGCGCAAATGCATTTACTAATTTAAGGACGTGGCGCTGAACGGGAAAACGCGAACGGCGTCGGACGCAAACTAGCAAACACACTTGCGCTGCGCCTTGCATCGCATTGCGCCGGGTGTATTATAGGACCCCAGATCAGTTCACACATAACAACAGCCTACCAACTGTCAAATGGAAGATAATACTACTCCTTTTAAATGACACATTCAACCCTGACTTCATTCCAATGGCCTTCCTGTAGAAGGCTTCGTAAAAAGATGAAACCTGAGACTAGACATAAACGGTCACCTGACTTCAAAGGCTGTGCATGCCACACAGCCACCCTGCAGGAATGTTTATATGTATTCCTTTTAAAATTATACCATCAAGTTTAAGGTCATGAGACATGGCACAGAAAAAAAATACAATTTAATGTTATGACGTTTATTACAACTGCTCACAATTAAAGATTTCCAAAAAAACAAAGACATGTAGAATCTCCATAAGACTATTGTAATTACTTGAAAATGTTTAGTTTTTGCCATCTTTTCAGAACCATACATATAGGTTAGTGCTGAGTAAATTCAAATTGAGTTATAAAGTAAAAGAGGTTAGTAAGGTCTAGTATCTGGGCATACTATGCGTGCAGGGTTAGCAGGCTGCTTGCCCAGAAGAAAGACATGTTACCTGTAAGGTGGGTTAGTATTGCTGTCAAGACATGCTCTGCAAGGTGGTAGGCCTCTGCTACCCAAAGGTCGATTGCCTCTACCTCTTTGGGAAGTACTGGCTGATACTCGTTTGGAAGAGTTTGAGAAGATGAGGTGATTGAAGCCTCAGGATTTGGTGTAGGAAGTGGACCTTTATCAGGTTTTATGACGGTCTTCATTGTGGGAATATTCTCGTCTTCCTCCTCTTGGCTGCTCCCGAGCTCTTTCAAAGCAGAAATTGTGAGGCGCTCCTGCTCCAAATCCATGATCATTGCTGGGGAGGATTGAGTGGAAGGAGGAGCATCAGATTTGGGATTTTGATCTATAGTTTGTCCGGAACTGAAGCCCTCAGGTTCCTCATCCTGCCGTGACTTAAGACACTCCCTCATGAACTCCACAAAGCTGTCAGTCGCTGCGGTTACTGAGCACTCTGCTTCAAGCGTTTCTGTATCACTCATGGTCTCTGGCGAATCTGGTCTATCTAAAAGATCTTTGGGGGTCACACCTTGAGGTTCAGACTTCGCTATCTCTGATACCTCAGCAACCTCATTTGTCGCAGGCTCAGAAATAACATTGATTTTGTTAGATTGCTCATTGTGGAAAGAGGGGAATGGTGCAGGTGGGTTCTCTTGAACTGGGGTTTGTCGGTCAATGGATTGCACTAGCAACTCCTGTTCCTCCAAGGTAGAAGTCTTGATTTCCACTATTGACATTTGATCTTCTGAATCAACAATTGGCATCTTGTTTTGAGAGAGAATAGTCTCAAAATCATCAGGAATGTCAGATGAAGTGTCAAATAGGGAAGGCTCAGGCACAGATTCATTGTCTAGTTTACATTCGTTGGGTGTCTCATTGAAATTATCAGTAATATTATCAAAGGATTCTTGAACAGGAGCACTGATATTTTGATCATCTGGAAGACAGTTTGACTTTGAAAGCTCTGTTTCCTTAACTTTACTCTCCTTAAAATAAGACAAATTCAGCTGGTCTTTTAAAGCAAGCTCTTCACTGGCGTAATGATCCAGGTAAGTCTCTATATCACTGGGCTCATTTGAGGGGGAACTGATGTCAGGGGGAAGGTCAGAAAGTATTTCTGCAGTCTTTTCAAGCTCTTTATCAAGGGATGGCTCTTTAAGGGGTTCAAAAGACACTAAATTCTGAGACATGTGTGACTGCTCTTGAGAGTCCTCAAAATTCAGGCCTCCTGAGTCTGGGGAGGACTGGAGGAAAATGCCACTTTCATAATCATCGTCAATCACCTTGTGTTCAGGAGAGTGCTCAGCGTCAGAGTCAGTTTGATTTGTCTGAGAGGAAAGGTCATGGTCAGGTTTATGTTCTTCATGTATAGTTTCCACAGATGCATGTTCTGAAACCTCTGAGTGGTGTTGCTCTGGTGACCCTCTGCTCTCACCTTGCAATATCTGACACTTTTCACCATCATCGTCCTCTCCTTCTACCCCATACTGTTCTTCATCATCACTCAACACTTGTTCCTCAGTTTCAATAACATTAATAATAGGTACCTGAATTGTCTGTTTCTCATTGTTTGGCATCGTCTCCTCTTCCTTGTGGGGTTTGGTGTCAAGGTCCTTGTTTACCACTGTTGGGATGCTCATGGCTTCCTCAATCACTGTATCATCAGACTCCCCAGAGCTGTCTACCTCCTGGATTTCAGCAGGCTCCAAATTTCCTTTTGAAATGTTGGAATGTTGTGTAGAAGGTGGCTCCACTTGTTGGGACACAGGAGGTGATTGAGACTCAAAATCTGCAGGAGGAGCAGTGGTGGAAGGAAGCTCTTGATTGTCAGGGAATATCTGATAGCCTTGAGTGGCCGTATCAGATTTCTCTTGCTTTTCCCACATATAGGCTGTTGGTAAAAAGTTCAGGTCAAATTCAGAATCTTCCTCAACACTCTCTTGTTTTGATTGCTTGTTGTCATCATCAATTGATTGATTGATGTCATCATCTGCAACTTTGATAGGACTGTCCATAAACTGATCAGGAACTCCTGCAAAAGGCTCTGGAGCTTCAGCTGTATCAACATTGTTTGCTTTAATCACTTTGGATGGACTCTCTTGAACAATGGGAGACTCGTTTTCCTCATCAAGATCTGGATCTTCAATGTTGAAATCTGGTGCAGGAGGTAAATGAGCTCTCATCCAGTCAGCGGTGTCCTCAAAGTCACTTCCACGCCTTGCCTCACCAAGCACTTCGAAGGGTGATTCAGGAGATTCCTGTTCATTTGATGTTGTCCTTTTCTGAAAGGATAAGCGGGAGGAAATTCCTTGCAATTCTGTAGGGGACTTCTCATAGTGACGCTCTTTAAAATGTGGAAACCCCCCATCAAAATCATTCTGCTTTGCAGCTAAAGCTTCCAATGCTTTGATTCTCTCAGATACTGGGGACGTTTTTATAGGCGAGTCCTGCTTTTGAGAGCTAAGAGATGAGTCAAAAAGCTCCCGTTTCTCTTTGAAGGTACGATCTATGTTGTCACCAGGTGATCCTGAAGATTCAATTCCATAAGCAACTGGAGAAAAGGAACTTGACTGAGAAAAGCGAAGAGAGGTAGCCAAATTCTCTGAAGGCTTGTCAGAGCCCAATACCACTCTTTTGTCTGATCCATCATGCAGCAGGAAAGAGGAGGAAAAGGAGGGTTGGAAATAAAGATATAACTCTTACCTTAATTCTGATTTGCTAAAGCAGGGGACCATATCTGAAGCTCAGGCTTGCCTTTAACAAATTAAGAGCAGTGCAATTTCAAAGCCAAAGATCCCAACAACTTTAGCAATCAGCAGCTACACTGGTACTTTATGTAGCATTCCCAAGATGCTTAATTGCTTGCATCCATTTAACTGAAGCTAAAGCAGTCATGCAAACACTGCATGGTCCCACATAGTAATGGATGGAGTTTGATGTCTGCATGCCAGCTTGATAATGTGCTGATACCATTGAGGAATCTCAATGACACACACAACACTTCTTAAAGCTTTTAATGTATTTATCATGTAGGGGCAGATTTACACAACAGATTAATTCAGATGACATCCATAATCAAACATCAACCCCCCAAAACAAAGAAACAAACAAGACAAACAAAAAGTAGTACTCAATACCCTCAGTAAAATAACCAAAGAATGTTAAATGATTAAATTATTGTTATTGTGGAATCTTCTAAATGGCTCTCTGAGCTATGCCTCAACTGTCAAACTAATTAAAAAAAAAAAAAAAAAAGAAAGAGGATAAAAAAATTAAATTATGGTGTAGATGACAAAATGAGGCCAGAAGAGCACAGGTAACGCAGAAAAAGTGAATGCTGGACACATGCTAAAAATGGAAATCCTGACCATTTTACCATGCAACACAATGGCTGTGTCCAAAAGGTGGAAAATTATGCCTTCACAGGCTAGAGGCGGTAGACAGGTAACAAGGCACATCCAATTACAATGTTTGTATCACATCCTGTCTAAGATGCCTCAATCTGGTTGATCTATGCGTGCAGTAAGTAAGTAAGAATGCTGTCAAAAAACAAAACAAAAAAACTTTCTCATTACTGAGAAATAAGCATTAAATTACCTAAACATATGCATTAATTTTAATTTGCTTTTGTTATTTTACAGTGCCTTGGAAACCTTAGGAGGTACCTTCAAACACAAACACAGCCTGTGAAGTCATACATTGACTGGACTGCGAGGCAGCAAGCCAGTTCCCTTTCGAACACAACCCCAATGTTTCAACGTATGGCCTCACTGATTAGCATAACATTAGCTTTTCAGTCTTGCTAACTGGTGCTGACTACAGATTTGAAATAACAATAAAAATGGTAAAAGTAATACTGTCCTAAATTAACAAATAAGCTATAAGAATAAGCTATATGCTAAGCAGTATTTTTTTTTGTATTATTTCTCCTGTCTCCTCTGTTGGATGAGATAAAACAGGTTCTAGAGAGACAACCACATTCTAACATTCTAATCATTTTTGTTCCTTACCAACCCTACCATTTCCTGGTTTTACTTTAAGATATAATCTTTGAATTTGCATGCTGTAGGCTACATTTAACGCACACAAAAAAAACTTTCACTGACAGAAACTAGTATTTTCCCAAAGCCTTTTGAAAATAAAGCCATCTGAAAATAGATCCAATGTATAATAGTTTATATGTTACACTTTTGTCCCTACAGCTTTTTCAAGTTAAGTAACTGTTCTTATTGCGCAAACTAAACATCACGATTATGACAAACCATTAAAACAGTAATGTAATTTAGACCAGATTCCTGTAAACTTCATTAGGCATGATGAACTAAGACCCAAAGACTGTATTTACAAAAAAAGCCCTAAATATTTTCCATTATCAAAATACCTAAAAGTTCTAGGTTTTACAGTTTTTAAATAGCTAACATTAACTGAAATTAATTTCAAGATAACAATGTTCCAAACATTGTAGGGATACTTATGATACTTATGATCTAAAGATCTGAACAAAATGAACATACTTTATTCTAATGCTTCTTATATATAAATGCTAAAATAAATGAAAGTAAATAGACAAGAAACAAAGAACAAACAAACAAAAAGACTAGAACTTGAGGATTTCCTCTTACTCTGTGGTAAAAGACAACATGCAAAATGCATGGAAAAAGCAGGTGAAGAGTCAGCCACAGCAGTCATGGGGAAGTAACCCCCGAGCAGCGTCCTGTTGCTAGATCCCTCCCCAGTGTCGCTCTACCTTCAGGACCAGTGCGTGTTGGGGTTGGAGCTCCAAACACGGCTTGTTGTGGGGGAGGGGGGACATCAAGGACAAGAATCCTCAGGGACACCAACCTGATCCATTTTTAGGATTCCGCTCTCGCACAAAGTGAACTTGAACTTCTCTGCTATCTTAAAATAAGGTGGCAATCTTGGGATTAAGCTGGACCCACAGTAACGCTGACCTAAATCATGTTTGCAGTGGGTAAACTGGAGCCGATTGAATTTCTAGCATCTGTGGGGACTTAGCTTTCCCAATTTTAATCAGTGAACCGTGTCAGATGTGGGGTGTCGACGAAATGACGGGATATTAATGGTAAAAAGGGGGTAGCCACAAATTGTTGCCAGTATTCATTCTGATTGTTGAGTGGCTAAGTTCAACTTTTTAGTTTGGGAAACCATATTACAGGGTATTGGTGGTAAATGCCTGGATTTACAGTCAAGAAGAGACCATGTTAGATCAAATAAGTTATCAGAATATCGGCCAAAGAAATGTGGATGACCTCAATTGAAGAACATTCATGAAGTGAATCCAAGTTTGAGGATTTCAGAAACTCTTGAAAACAGGAGGGACTTGGCTGTTATTATGGATTCCAACATGCATGATTGCAAGGGGTCACCATTAGAAACAGCAAGGGTCATGTTACAAAACTAGTGGTCAGGAAGGGTGGTTGGACTGCACAGTACATGGTCAAGTGGCGTGCAGGTATGAGACTAACTATTAGTTTGATCGTTCATTTTTAGGTGAGAACCGAGTTATCACGACCATACATATTGAAGGAGAGGACATTTTGACGATATTCCCCAGAAGTGGGTTAGCTTCTAGCTACATAGATAAAGATCTAATTCTTTTGATTCCGTGAAAACAGTCAGCAGATTCCCTCTGTGTCCTCTGCTTCATTTCATTTACGCCTAAAAGGAAGAACTTCAAAAGAGGCCACTACTGCGAGCATCTAGTCTGGTATAGAGGAGGAGAGGGTCACTGGCGAGAGGGATGGAGAGTGTCATAGCAGCAGCCCAGCGGGAAATAGCATACTTAATAGAACAGAGATGACAGAGGAGCATGAAAAGAAAGATAAAAGGTAGAGAAGCAGGCGAGCATCAGAAGAGAACTATACACTTGCCTTGAGGAGACTGAATGAGAGATACAGGCGAAGAAAAAAAGGAATCTGAAAAAATAAAATAGGACAGAAGAATGAGAAGAAAAGTCTCAGTATCCTTCTTATACTCTACATTTGAAAGGGGAAAATGTTAGTGAAATGCCCAGCGAAGCATCTTTTACATCTCAAGAAACTAAAAAAAGAAGAAAAAACAGCTGATAGCGAAAAAAACAGCACTTTCCTTGACAACTTACATGACTTAAAAGGATAGTACTAGGCCCAAAAGTAAAAGATCTGTCATCATTTACTCACCCGTGTGTCGTTCCAAACCTGTACAACTTCTATGGACCATAAAAAAGACATTTTGAACAATGTTGGGGGTCCACTACATTGGACCCAATTGACTTTCAATATATGGACGAAAAAAAAAAAAAGACATGTTTCAAGAGGTCTTTTGTTTTACAGGTTTTGAATGACGTAAGTGTGAGTAAATAATGTCAGAATTGTACTTTTTGGTAACCTATCCCTTTAATCTGAAATTCAAGTATGTTTATGAGATAATCAACCATAACTGGTGTAGTTGACAAAATATTTCTGTGGTGTGGCATGCTCTACTCTCTCTAAAGCTATTTTAAAAAGCATTCCTCATTATTCCTCAATGCATGCAGCATATATTACTTGAAAGACTTTTAAAAATGTATTTAGTAATAGTGAAGGCAAAAAAGGTGTATGGAAGTTTTTTCTAAGAAAATTAAAATTATAAATTAAATGTTCAAATGCTAAAATAATAAATAAAATTATCAAAATGGCCACCCACAGCTCTTAATTTACAAGACTCACAGGACCACTTTATAACACGGGTATCGAATTATAATTTTAATTATGACTGCTACCACAAATGAGAAAATGAAAGTGCATTTGAGCATTTTTATTTATTATTTGAGCATCCATTATTACAATTTGATTTATTATTTGAAATTTTGAACATTTTATTAACCATTAAGTTTGTTAGGAAAAAACTTCCATTAAGGTGATTTAAAAAAAAAGAAAAAAGAAAAGATGATAAGTCAAATTACTTAAAATATACACTTTTGTTTATACATTAATATAAATTAACTTATAAAAAAAAAACATAAAAAGTTAATTCATGTTATGCATCAACTACCCATAGGCACTTTTTTCTTAGCACATACAGTACTAATAAAATACACACCATCCCTCGATGATTCAGCTGCATAGCGTACAATACTTACTCACAATATTCAAAGGTGGAACTTTCCCATGGAATTTTCAATGATCCCTCCCATTCTTTCTGACATCTAACCCTGCAAAGCACCCACATGTTGCACCACTGTGTTATGTAACCTGTTAAGTGAAGCCGTTTTCAGCCACACTTCAAAAATTCATGTGATTTGGAAGCAAACAATATTTGCATTCATCCCGAACTATAGCCACTTTCAACAGTTAGGTCAATCATCAAGCTGTAGAGGCAACAATAGGTCACCTAAATGGGATTAATCTATGTTGGAATCTTAACAGAACAGGGAGTGCCAACAGCGAGAGTAGTGAGAAAGTTAAAGAGAACAGGTTGATCTAGAAGCACAGCAGTCTTAAACAGGCCAAGTTCTACAAGTCACAAATAAGGAGTGTACCCCTGCTTCACGGCATTCCTTGCCCAAAACCACACCCGAATGCTTTGACACACCTTGCACCACTGATGTGGACACCAAAACCCTGACAAATCTTCACACCCTCTGTCATATTGATTGAAGATTTTTTCCCTATTTATGAGTCAGCCATATAGAATCTGCTGGCAGCAATAACCATGTGATGCAATTAGAGCATCACAATCTGACATCTTACGATGGTTGCCTGGTACTATTTAGTTGGCAAACATTCAGTTAGGAAATAAGGTTAAGGACCAGATAGCTAGTAGATACTATCTATTGCAAGGACAAAGGTTAAATGCACCAAGATGGCTTGTGTTACAGGGCAGCGCTTTTAGTGGGAATAGATTGGCCTCTGACACTGGAAGAGCCTGTGTGGCATCTCTGTCATGCCAGCAATATCAGCTCTATTCCTGAGGGGACTGAATCATGACACCTAAAGCTTTAAGACTGCTGCCTCAGCCAGCTGCATTGACCTTAGGCATCACTCCCAGAGAGAAGAGAGAGGCCGATAAAGGCTGACAGTGTTGATATAAGATGAGTTTAGATGATCATAGTTAAAAATCTCTTTGTGCCATATGGAATGACACATTTTTAATGGATTGTTCTGGGTTGAATACAAGTTAAGGTCTACCAACAACATATAGGGGTTGTTGACATGCCCTGCAATGTGGAATGCTATAGTGTCATCTAGTTAGCAAAATGCACATATCAATATATACATGAATTAGCATTTTTTTAAAATAATTGTTATGCATGCAGCTTTAACATACACTACGATTCAACGTTTGGAGTCGGTAAGGTTTTTTTATGTTTTTTAAAGCATCCTATGCACACTACGGCTGCATTTATTTGATCAAAAATACAGTAAAAACTAATATTGTGAAATATTATTACAATTTAAAATAATAAGTTTTATTTTTATATTTTAAAATGTAATTTATTCAGCAAAGCTGAATTTTCAGCATCATTACTTCAGTCTTCAGTGTCACGACATGCCGATTTGAAGCTCAAGAAATATTTCTTATTATCAATGTTAAAAAACAGTTGTGCTGCTTAACATTTTTGTGTATGATCATACTAATCATACTAAAATACGTCAGAGTGTTTTGAAAATTATGTTATAATGTTAGTTTGTGGCTGGTATGAGACAATTGTTGCACACTGCAGTAAGCCAAATCGATATTAGAATATCATATTCATAAAAGCTGGATGACTTGTATTGCTAAATGCCATGCAATTAATTTTAAAATATATTGTATGGTGGAGAAAATTCTGTATTACTGTTACTACAAATAAAGCTGCATCTGATGTTAGCCACTTGACAGAATAGTGTTTTTCCTCTGAGGCACGGTACGAACATGTTACTCTCAGTAAATCAAGAAAATCGAACACTATATTATAGCGTATTTGGTGTTTCCATGGTTTCTATAGAAGTAAAACCATAAATCGAGGGTAACGTGGATATGACGTCACTTACTGACAACGCAATGACACAGGCTTAAAATTGCTGTTTCTGTTATGAGTCAACAACATCAAGTTTGACAAATCATTGACTCACAAACAAACGCACTTACAAAGAAAGTCTGAGGCAACCACTGCATGCTTGCTCCACAGATTTCCAAATGAAAGTGCGTAACTGTTAATTCACAGTCACAGACGTTATTGATTGAGCTTAACTTGAATTTAACCCAGAATACTGCATTAAAATGACACTTGGTTAAGTATGACATTTTTACTACCTTACATGTAACATTATGATCCGTCCTCAGTGCAATGGCACCCACACAGGCATCTCAGATTGTGTCCTGGAAGGCCACTGCAGCTAAATTTAACCATCTGGTTCAATAGGTCACCTTCACATATGATGTCTGTGATAATAAGCCTGTAAGACAGTTATCATGTCAACATCATTCCAGTCATGTTCAGACTGAAGTGTGCCTAAGCTCAAGAGCCAAAACAGCAATTGAAGGCATCAAACATTTTAAACCGTGCTAAAAATTCAGAGCAGGGTGACGTCACGAGTCTTAAATTCACGTTCTAATTCAATTAGATTCCCAGACGCCTTAAAGACGAACCAAGGAGGACAGAAGCGCTCCATATATGCTGCGACCTAAAAAGCACTGAACCAACATCCCCAGTCAACAAAAACCACGCTGCATTGTTTTCACAACGGAAAATATGCAGGACCCGAAGAACATGATGTCGTTTCATTGTTTTCAAAACGGAAAAAATATACACGATCCGAACAAAGCGTGTCATTTCACACAGTGACTGAAAATGTGTAAATGGACAAACTGAACTGCATTTATTAGTGTAATGGGGTTTGTTTACATTTCTAAAATATATAAAAATATCGCCTTTAAGACTGTTTATACAAGACAAGCGAGAAGAAATGATTAACAAAACCTTTTTTGCGTGTGCTCAGAATTGACAGTAGCGATGCTAAGTCCGACTCATTTCTGCGAATCGGTTCTTTCATATAGTTCTTTTTAAAGAACCGAAAGAACGCCATTCACGTAGTTACGTCACAGTGATTTGGCATATATTACCAAAGACTATAGAATAAAGGGACTTTGATATTACATATATTACATCTTACGTATAACCTTTTTAAAAAATAATAATAATAATTTATTTATATTTATATTTATATATATATATATATATATATATATATATATATATATATATATATATATTTTTTTTTTTTTAAATTTTTTTTATTATTTTTTTTTTTTTAAATAAATCATTTACTTTAATTGTATGTGTCCCTGTTCAGTATGTTGCAGCCATGATTCAGTTCATAAAAATAAAATGATTTAGAATCCCAGTAATAATAAAATTATTTTAAATCTAATTAAAAATGTCTAGGGTTGAATCAAGAACCGCACGGACCGATTCATTTCTGAACATAATAAATCGATTCTTTGACAAGAGCCGACTCAAAAGAACGATTCATAACTGGTTCTAGACAGCTCTATTGATTACTCTAGCTGCTTTGTCACGTCGCTGGAAATGTAGGGTGTGTATGTAGGTTTTTCCCTTCATTTACACCGTCCTCCAGTTTCGGATGCATCTGCACTGCAGATCATCAGCTGAGCCGCAACATGTGCCCATTTCAGTTCAAAGAGGTATTATGTGTCCCCATATTTCTCCATGGCCTTTTCCTAAAAATAAACGTCAGGTCAAAGCTGTGGATGAGAACACATTCATTCTGAGTCCAACATCCGCCATGCCATTTATCACTGCAAAGTGTAGTCAATAATGTTTCTATGCCAAAAGGAGGCGACATGGAAAGTGTACGTGAGAAATAAACAGTGCATGACTATTACATAACGCCAGAGAGTTAACGTACAGACATTTTAAACATGTGCATACATTCAAATAGACTCTATCAGCTCGTATCGCCCTTAAACAGCGCAACCTGCCAAATTCATTTCCACTGGTATCATTTATAATGCAAATAAATACATATTCTAAACTTAAAAACAAACGGAACAAATTCAAGGAGACCGTTGGATGGCGTTAACGTTCTCTTACCGGAAAACTTTGAGTCTTTGGGCGCTGCAGAATGTCCATCGTTTAGGCCTTGTGACGACGAAATCTGAGAAGATTGGGTCATTGGATCTGCCATTTTTGTGTTGCTCTACAGGATCTGCCGTACAGAGGTGTCGTTTGAGGTTGTGGCTGTTGATGATAACCTGAAGGTTCCCGATTCACCGAGTATTTCCCAATACAGCAGCGGCGTCACCGAGCCTGCACGAGCACATTAGGTGAACCTGCCTGAATGTTGCAGTGGATGGGGGCGGTGGAAGACAAACAGGGCGGGTACATGAGAGAGAGAGAGAGAGAGAGAGAGAGAGAGAGAGAGAGAGAGAATAATTAGGGTGAGAGGTCGATGGGTTGTTTAAAGGGGTTCGTCATATAAGTATTTAGATTTTCTGCACGAAAGCTTCAATATTGTTCCACAATCCGCCATTTTCTCATTTTCACCTGCCCCATACACATACAGACCGCGTCATGTGTTGTAAACAAATGCTTTCTGTATTAAAGTATGATCTAAAACTATTATCTGTGATTGTTATTAGTCATTAAAATAATCTTATGATAATATATCAACCTATAGATTCCTCATATCCTGTCGTCTCGACAATCCAAACAGTCGTTATTAAGTCTGAAACGAAACCTACGAACAGTTCGGATTAGGCTGATGGCTAATCTATCCTATCCTACTTAGAAAAGATACAGTAAACAATATGTAACTATATGGCCCGTGATTATGTAATGTTTTCGCATTTGTGTGCACTGGAGATATTTTCCACTATGACAATAAATGCTGGGTCAGTGTTTCATTTTTTGTGAAACAGCGCCATCCTTTGGTTGGTAACAGACATGTCTTCGCCATGTTATGATGGTGCAGAGGGGCCTAGATAAGATTTCCCTCTGTTTCGTATGGTGTTAACTGTGGGTACCAGAAGGCAATTAAATAATGGCTATGCAAGTCCTAAAGGTTGACGCACAAGTCAAGGCAGAAGCAAAAGGAAAAACACATGTATTACTACAAAGTGGCACACAAGTTTAGTTAGCGAAAACCATGTTTTACTATCCACCTTATTGCTGACTAGTCTACTGCGTTTTGAGTTATGAGTTGCACTTCCGGTTTAGGGCACTTCCATTTAAAAAAGACCGAAATGAATCGTTTTAAATAAGGTTGCCCTACAAATAAAGCCTGTCAGTTTGACTGAATGAGTTGTCAATTTTTCTTTCATGTTTTATTTTCAGACAACTTGAGAATAACGTAATGCTTGGTATTTTAATGTATGTTATAACAAGAATATCTATGGCAAAAGCTGTTTTCAGTCGCTGCTTTCTATCCTCGTGATTTTCTTTTGTCCCTCTGCATACCGCTGTAATAGTATGAAAAAGGACAACATACTAAACATTTGGGGACATTCTAAAATGCTTAACGTGGCTTAATGTACTACACAGTGATTTTAATGGACCAAACTCACTAAATATCATGCTAATAAAGTATACTATATGCAAAAAATCAGATGGGCCCAGAATATGATCTTAATGCGTTTAATAACACGTTAAGCCTTTTCTTATAATGGTTTTCTATGGGAGGAAAAGGGGTTAACGTGTTATTAAACGCGTTAAGATCATATTCTGGGCTCATCTGATTTTTTGCACATAGTATACTTTATTAGCATGATATTTACCCAGATAGCATGGTCACATTGAAACAATGTTGAGTCAATGTTGATGCATCAACACCAGTTACATTGAATTAATGTTACAGTGATGTTGCTTTAGCATCACTCTTGCACCCAGTTAATGTTGAAGCAATACTGATATTTTAACCACAAATCAATGGTAATAATATTGATTAAACATTACAAAGTGATATTTTTTTTAAACACGTCTTTGGCACTGTTGAAATAATGTTGAGATTTCAACCACAAATCAACGGTAATAGCATTGATTCAACATTATAAAGTGATATTTTTTCTACATCACTCTTGCACCCTAGTTAATGTTGAAGCAATGTTGAGATTTCAACCACAAATCTATGGTAATATTGATTCAACATTATAAAGTGATATTCTTTCAACATCACTTTTGCACCCTCAGTTAATGCTGAAAAAATGTTGAGATTTCAACATTAAATCAATGATAACATCATTGAACACACATTATGAGGTGATGTTGGTTCAATTTGACGTTTGCACCCGCATTTAATGTTGAAACAATGGTTGGAAGAGAAAAAAAAAAATCAACAGTAACGCTATTGAATCAACATTACACTATGATTGATTCTACATCACTGATGTTGAGGCAACATTGAAATTTACAAAAATAATCAATGTTGTTGAATCAATTTTGGGAAAACCTTTTAAAACATAAATGACACCTTTCCAGCACCCACTGAGCAAATTACGTCCAGAAGACGTCTTTTTGAGGTCTTGTCTCAGGTTTGAAAAGACGTCCACTGAGGGGCCAGAATGAAAGTTTTTATGACGTCTTTTTTTGACGTCTTCTGGACATCAGATATAGACAAACAAGCAGAATCGCCAAAGGACAAAAATCACAATTTTTAAGCCACCATCGTGGAGATGAGTGTTTGCTTTAGTTGGGCTCTTGACCCTTAACTTCTTAATAATAGTTTTTGTTTGGGCTGTTTTAACTGAGTTGGGCTGTTTGATTCATTTTCTGTGAATCTACATAGTATTCAAATAACAAGTTTATCTTCTATAATGAAAGAGCTCGTTTTTTTTTTTTTTTTAACGAAAATTTCTTTAAAGCTGCAGATTCACCTTATGTAGATCTTAAAATTTAAATATCCAAAAATAGCTTCTCTTTCTCAAACACACTTTCTCAAACACAAGATGTTGTTTTTGTTTTATTTCTTTAAAAAAAAAAACCCAACATATTATTGTGTTTCAGTGGAAACATGCTAAACAGAAAGGAGATTAGTTGCATTTGGGAATATAAATGATTACCTGATTAAGCAGTAATCAGGGAGCAGGAGATAAGGTACAGAACAGCATCAAGTCCCAGGTCAGGTGATGATCCTATCGACTACAATTCAATGTATTATCAATGAGGATGCTGCTTTTTTTTTATTGTCCATTCTCATCTGCCTTTATTCCTATTAAAGGAAATTCAAGTCAATGTACTCTGCAAGCATTGAGTAAAACTTGAATGGGCATTTACCAATCACTGGCCAATTTCAGAAAAACATACCTGCATGATCTTGTGGTCATCAACTACAAATCACGGTTAGTTTAGTGTATGTCTCAAAGCATTTGTGCTGTCAGCTTTCATGAAAATTTCAATGTTGATCCAACATAAATGATGGTTTGGATGAAAACGCCACATTGTATCAATGTCACCTTGCTACCTGAGCAGTTTATTTCAACACTTTAATAACTTTAATTGATATATCTTATTAGATTCAGTAACAATAAACCAAATGCAAATAACAAGCATGCAAAAAAACAGAAATAAGATATATGCAGCATTGTTTGAAAGGTCATGCATGTCAAACACACGAGACTTCTGTATAGGATGCACCTGTATTTTCTCTCTAATGAAGAAGCATCAATTAAACAACTGAGAAGTGCACATGCAAAATCAAAATGGGTGTTTAGCCAATTTCAAACTACAATAGATGTTTTTCAACCATTTTTCAACAGACTTACTAAAACCATGAAGGCCCACCCTTAAACCAAGCCCCCAGTGGATTAGAGCAAATCGGGTCAAGTGGTTTAAAATGCCCATTATGAACTGACACACCCCACTGATGGGGAAACACCCAGTGTTCTGCACAGATACACACCTGCATGATCTTCTGATCATCAACTACAAATCACTGTTAGCTCAATGTCACTGTCTCTCCACCCATGTGTGCTGTGGACTTTCATCACAATTTCAATGCTGATCCTACACACTTTAAACATTGAAATGTCAATCTCAACCAAAATGATGGTTTGGATCAAAACTCAACATTGTATCAATGTTACCATTCTGGGGCGCGTTTCCCGAAGCGAACTATGGTCGCAAGTTTGGTCGTTACCAATAGAGTTCAATGGGACTTACGACCATGGTTCACCAACGATGCTTTCGGGAAACGCACCCCTGTCTGGGTAGTGAGTTTGGTCCATTAAAATCACTAGTACATTACGTTTTTCACGTTAAGCGTTTTAGAATGTCCCAACATTTGTGGTCTGTTCTCCCGATATAATTTACAATATATCCCATTAATAATTCACTGGAATTCACAAAGAATCTCTTGTTTTTCTCGTCAAAGCCTCATGTCTCTTTCCAGGTTTGTTTTCACAGGTAAATACAATTTATTATCTGTAAAAATGATGGAAATCACTTTGAAATAGTATCACGCAATGCTGAAGTTCATGAACATTTTTTATTAAGGAACATTACATAATACAGATATACAGGGGCGTAGGAACCACTTTGACATTGGGGGGGACATTTTGGCCATTATGAATCAACGTCCATCTCGCCACCATAATAGTAACATACAGTATGGTGACGTCACGTGGTACGACATATATGAAATAACAGCAAAATAAATAAACAAAATCATCTGTTTATCATCTGTTCATCTGTTTAATTTATCTATTTATTATTACACAAATATTGAAGTTGGGAAACATAAAAGTGTACAAGCCCCCCTGCAATTGCGGGCAGAAAGGAAAGGGGCACTTTACAAGGCAAATATTTGATGAAATGAAGGTTATGATGTCGCCCTGTCCTTGTGTAAAATGTGTTGTATTATAACTATTTACACTAACCTTACTCTTTGTAAAAAACTTCAGCAACGTTATTTCCTTTGGTTTTATTTTTTTCTGTGGTGGCATTATGCTGAAAAGAGATGACAGAACGTTTTACTTTTGCTAAGGTTAACACAGAGAAATCGATTGCCCGCTATATGGCTATCTACCTAACGTAACGTTAACCTCCTCTCGCAAAGCATAACATACGTGCCATACAAAATTCCACTGTTGATTTAATGTCATGCCTCGTATCCATAATTCAGTTTTAAAAAGCTTGTTAATTTAAACCGCTTGACTGAGACTAATTTACCTCATACAAAGTCGAGTCGTTCAAAGCTGGTGCGCACCAATAACGTATTTGAATGTTCGTAGTGTAATGTTGACTTCTCTCTACCAATCAGATGCTCCGAGTCCGACTATAGGTGAAAAGTGAAGAATATGAAGCTGGTGATTGGCGAATGGTGATTATTCAAACATGAATGAAATCACTCTGGGTTTGACTGACAAAACCGAATATCTTCTTCGTCGCGTATTCAAAATAAAAGTTCAAAATGTACAGTTTTTGTTCCTGCGGTGTATAGGCTAATTTTTGGGTGGGACACATGCAGCATTTTCCAATATTGAGGGGGACACGTCCCCCCGTCCCCCCCGGTTCCTACGCCAGTGCAGATATATATCACTATAGTTATATGTAACCCGTCCGTTATTGCTGTGGAAAGAATCTAGCTTTTTCATGGCCTGTAGAAAGTACCTTGTTAATGCTTTTACACTTTTAAATGTCCTTTTAATGTTCGTTGGTTGAAGGGTGAGTAGAATAATGTCATCTCATTGTACCCGGTTTAAAAAACAAAACACAACCCCAAAACGTATAATTGCGTTCATAGAGCGAGTCTTTCGCTGACTGCTAACAGCTTAAGGGAAGTTACACCTATAATTTAGGCAAAGCGTCATGGGGCGTTGGAATAAGGTGAATATTATATTATTATTATTAGATAGCAGAAAGTAACACACACGATTAGGTTATATAGATCCCGTCGACGTTTCACACTCCAGTCCAATTGGTGGCGATAATGCACCAAAAGCGGGTTCACCAACCGTCATTAAAGCGCGAAGATGAATTAGAAGACTACATTTCCCAAAATGCTTTTAGATAACAGGAAGTACTTTTATGTCGCTGATATGTTCACAATAGGAATAAGCATAATTCAGCCGATTTACCGTTTTGATGTGCGAACAGATTGTGTGCGTCTCCGGTGTTTTGTGGGAGTGTCTGTCTCTCGACTGCGCGGCAAAAGCACGGGGCAAAACAAAAGCATGTGGATGTAATTTCAACAAAGGTATGTTGTATGAATTAACCCAAACAACGCTTTATTGTTTAGAAAGTAAGGAGAGACGAACGTGTTCACTGTAAAACGCTATTTAAGCAGGAAAAACACCAGAAACGGATAGTATTGTATAAGCTAGCTAGCTGCAGCATCATGACGCAGATATCTGCACAGACTCACATGGGTTGCAGTTGCGTTGTTTTCTTTGCTCAAATTCCAAGCACTGGCTCCTTTTTTGAAAATATCTGGGTTATTGTTATAGTATTATACAGTGAGACAGTTGGGTTAAATTTCTCCCTTCGGTATCAACATAGTACACTCTACGCATCATTTAACAGGTTTAAGTTAACATATTCAACCAGATGAACGTAATTTTCAGCCAGTTCATAAGCTTTATTTTGAATTTAAACGTTTACTTGTCACATTTAATTAAATTTCACATGTAGGACATTGCCTGTGGTCTTACACGTGTCTCTGGGAATTCCCCTAGCCTTAGATTATATTGACTTCTTGGTGTCTTTTAAACGAAAAGGTTTGGAAATTTACTAAAATATACTTTGAAGTACCTTGGAGTACCATGTCAACAAAAAATAAATGGTAATTATGCAGTACATTGGTATATTTTATTGTAATGTAGTATAATAGAACTGTAACTGTATTATGGCAATACCAAATAATTATTTCCTAGTAAGCAAAGAATAGCCTAAACCCCTGGCCACACTATCAGACACTTACTAACTAGATAAGACACATTCTTTGTATCTACAGAACACAAGGAGGGAGTACGCTGGGCTGAAATATGTTGATTAAAGCTGTTACTTGGGCGTTACTTCAGTTAAAAACTGTCGTATAGTGTGTATGTGTATATATATGTATGCGTGTTATATTATTTATTTATTTTTAAGATTGCATCAGACTGGGATTGAAATCAACCACTAACCATGGGGATTCGGTCGGCTCAGAAGAAGCATTTCCCTCTTCGGGGCATCGATGGAGTGGTGCAGCTTTTCGAGTCTGAACTTAACAACCCAGAACCAGACCTGGCCCTGCTGTCCCTTGTGCTGGGTTTTGTAGAGCACTTCCTGGCTGTCAACAGAGTTGTTCCCGTCAATGTCCCGGGCGTTCGCTTTGAACCTCTTAAACCGGACTGTCCCAACTCTTGCTTCCCCACAGTCGAGCTGAATCTCATATCTGCCCTATATGAACGCTTCTTGGCCCAGATTCGTGGTGCCGTGGACATGTCACAGTACCGCAAACCGTCTGGCGTCTCCAGCCGTGAGCTTGTGAAAAAGGTCTCAGATGTGATCTGGAACAGTCTTAGTCGGTCGTATTTCAAGGACAGGGCACACATTCAGTCCCTCTTCAGTCTTATCACAGGTAGACCTTCACAAAAGTCTCTGTAAGAATATTCAATGACAAATCTGCCCATGTAGTGTAGATTAATATTGCATTTGTTTTTCTCTCTTTCTGTAAGGCACAAAGCTGGACAGCTCAGGAGTAGCTTTTGCAGTGGTAGCTGCATGTCAGGTGTTGGGCCTGAAGGATGTTCATCTCGCTCTCTCTGAAGATCACGCCTGGGTCATCTTTGGCAAAGGTGGGGAAGAGACTGCAGAGGTCACATGGCATGGGAAGGGCAACGAAGACAGAAGAGGTCAGACTGTCAGTGCTGGAGTCAATGAAAGGGTACGTAATGTTTTTTTATTCATGATATGATAAACAATCATTCATAAACACCATGCTGTTCAAATGTTTGATTTCAGCACAATTTTTTTTTTTTTAAAAAAAGAAATGAATGTTCATTCAGCAAGGATGCATTAAATAGTTTAAAAGTGAAAGTAAAGACATTTATATTACAAAAGATAATGTTATTTGAGCACCAAATCAGCATATTAGAATGATTTCTAAAGGATCATGTGACACTAAAGACTTGGGTTATGATGCTGAAAATTCAGATTTGCCATCACAGGAATGAATTACATTTTAAAATGTATTCATTTATTTAAATTGTTTCACAGTATTAATGTGTTTACTGTACAAATAAATGCAGCCTTGGTGAACATAAAATACTTTTTTTTTTATGTTATTCTCTTTCTCCTTTAGAGCTGGTTATATCTTAAAGGCTCCTACATGAAGTGCAACAGGAATATGGAGGTAGCATTCATGGTTTGCGCCATCAATCCTTCTCTAGATCTGCACACAGACAGTACAGAGTTACTACAGCTTCAGCAAGTATGTCTTTAAACCGATTTATTATTATTATTATTATTATTTGTTTTAAACTTTTATTACATCATTCTGTGTCCTGCATTCTATTGGCTGCTCTATCTCTAAATGTAACTATGTTTGCATATGTGTGTACACATGCATATTTATGTATCTATTGTCATCCAGATCAGTTTCTCAACACATTTTCTTTCTCTCTTCAGAGGCTGTTGTGGCTGCTGTATGATCGAGGTGATTTGGAAAGGTGTGGCACGTTTCTTATAAATCAGAGCAGGGATGTAACTAATTTGATCTGATTTTTGTATATAACTCTTTCTGAATGTTTCTTGAAGGTATCCCATGGCAATGGGCACTTTGGCTGACCTCGAAGATCAGGAACCCATGACTGGCAAGGAAAGCCCTCTCTCTATTCACATTAAGGTATATTAATACAGCTATATCCCTGATATTTACAAGGTTGTCATCTATTAAATTGCATTAATCTGTTTTGTTTTCCCTAGGCTGTTGACTCTGCTAAAAAATATTACAACAACGAGCACATCTACCCTTTCATGTATCTAGCAGGGTACTATTACAGGCACAGAAATGTCCAGGAGGCTTTGCGTTCCTGGGCAGAAGCTGCATCAGTAATGCAAGAGTAAGTCAAGAACCATAGAAATCTGAACATGGAATGATATTGAATTATTGTGTCTGTTAAAGTAATTCACTTTTAAACTTTAACAGCAGGGGGCAGTGTTCATTTATAACAGCCATATTCATTTTATTGCTAATTTTGCTAAATTAATCTGTTTGAAACACATTAATGCTTGTAATGCTTTCCTAAATCAATAAAATGATTTATGTAAAAAGGCTGAATCAATCTCCAAACTGAAATGTGTCTGTTAGTCATGATTAGATGACAAGATAACTTCTCAAGCCTCTTAAATGTTAATGCCTAATGGAAAATGTGATGTTTGCCAGCATTGTCTTTGTTGCCTCATGCTGTTTGTCCTTAGACTTTAGAAAGCTCATTCCTGTATTAGCCTTGGCATCGGTCCCTGTCGACAGAGACAATCTGTACTTTCCTCCCTCTAAACACAGTGCAGTGGACGAACGGGTGCTAAAAATACTTGATTCTAAAGTCCTGAAGGATGTCTGCACAAAGCACGCCTATAACTACTGCTCACTCCCATCCACTTCCTTTTCCTGCTCTTCCTGTTTCCTCTTCCTTCATGACAACATTAGCTATCTCCTAATGTTCTAATGTCCCTCTGACGTATCTTCATTTTGTTTGTTGCTTTGAACTATGACAGTTCAAAGCGACAAACAAATGATATATATATATATTAGTGCATGTGTATATATTGTCAAGAACAAAATATAATATATAATCCCATAAACTTTTTTTCTTTGTCTACAGTTACAACTACTGCAGAGAGGATGAGGAGATCTATAAGGAGTTTTTTGACATTGCTAATGATGTCATTCCCACCCTTCTTAAAGAGACAACAGCTGCTGCAGAAAGTGGCAGTGAAGGGGCTGATGAAATGGAAAAAGAGGTCTTGTTTAATTAAACACACACACACACACACACACACACACATACACACATATATATATATATATATATATATATATATATATATATATATATATATATATATATATATATATATATATATATATAATATAATATAATATAATATATTATTTTTTTTATTTTTTTTAATTAAAACAAGGTTGTGAACAAGTCTTTCTCTTGTCCTCTGTTCATGCTTTTACCTCAAAGGACCAGCCCAGACAGGTCGCTGCTTTGTCTGCCCTTCAGGACCCAGAGTGCTTTGCTCACTTACTCCGGTTCTATGATGGGATTTGTAAATGGGAAGAAGGGAGTCCCACGCCAGTGCTTCATGTTGGCTGGGCCACCTATCTGGTTCAGTCCCTTAGTCGCTTTGACGCACAGGTAAAATTCCTCAATTTTCTCAATAGACCCTTTTCACAGGTTGTGACGACACATTTCAACAGTTATCAACATAGCAAATCTAGTGAAGTATTCGATATTTTTATTTTTTAAAAATTTAATATACATTTATAATGCTATGTGTTATATTACCTTGCCAGTAAATTACAAAAAAAAAAAAAAAATTAACACTGCTGCGAAGATGTATTTAATACAACAGTTAATGGAGTGATGGCAAATTTAACATTTTCTCTTCTGACTGCTGTAATCAATCTCTTCATATTTTTTCTCTTTTGCAAAGTTCCGGAAATGCTATCGTGGATTTTTTTTTTTTTTTCCTTAGCCGTTGGAGCTGATGGGAATACAAAAATTATATTTGCTGTCATCTCCCATTCACCACTAAAGAAGTTTACTCAACTATGACAGCTTCCCCTTCTGAGAACCACAAAATGTGAAAAGGGTCCATTTCAAGTTAAATTAAAATGGCATTTATAATCGGACTCTGTATTCACTCTCTCAGATTAGGCAAAAAGTGTCAATCATCACCAAAGATGCAGAACCAGTGGACGACGATGACCAATCCAGTGAGGACCCGCGTGAGGGGCGTAGACGGGGTCCGAGACGAGAATCAAAGTTAGATGAACAAGCAGGACCGTCGTCTCCAAGTGCAGCATTGCCTGCGCAAAATCCTGTGCCCAAAAAGGTGGGCGGAGAAGGAGGACGCCGTCGTTCCTCTGCTGGCACTCGAGGTAAAGAGTCCGATGGCAAAAATGAGCCGTCATCCCCAAGTCCCACACCTTCACCTTCCCAGCCTCCCATAGTGCAGGGAGGGCCGGTGGTGGTTTTCCACAGTGAGAAGATGAAGGGTATGAAGGAGCTGCTTTCTGCGGCAAAGATCAACTCTAGTGCCATTAAACTGCAGCTCACGGCTCAGTCTCAAGTGCAGATGAAGAGACAGAAACCCACACCTTCTGGAGATTACACCTTGTCCTTCATGAAACGCCCTCGCAAAACTCTTTAAAACTTCAAATTTTTACTTTTGCATTTTCACCTGGAGTGAAGTTCATTTGTTTATCTGGAAATGACAAATGTTTTGATAAGCTGATGCTGAATTTATTTAATTCACTTCTTTATAACCGTTACAAGTTGAAATCAGAAAACTTGTCTATCATGCACCAGCAATTTTGTTTTATTATTTGATAGTATAAAGTAATTTTATTGATTTGTCTTAAATCTGTTTAATTACAATAAGTTCTAAGTTCCCAAATTACCACAAGCCAAAGTGATTCTTTTGTGTTTATCAGGTTTTTAGAAAAGATGCAATTCTTTTCTCTGCAATACAATGAAACTTCTGAAATTTCTTTGCTTCAAAAGTCTGATGTATTTAACAAATACTGGGATTCCCAGCCTACATGTGTAGGTCTTGCACTTGTTCTGTTATTCTCCACATAACTGCTGGATTTCATAGGTGGTCTCAAGGTTGCAGTAGTGTCATAGCAAGTATCCTTTTGAAAAATGTGCAGTAATTGTTTAAAAATTATTTTCTCAATGTTAAAGTGTATTTTCCACTAAATAAACAACCTAAACAAAACTACTGAGCGTTTTACTGCCTTTTATTTACTCACGCACGGTGTGATTGCTTGTCGTATGTAAATAGTTTGCACATGCGCAAACACATCGAATAGTATTGCGTCTAAGTGATGGTAGAAGCCGGCTCTTGTCCACGAGTCGGTTCTTTTGAATGATTCATTTCGAAGAGCCGATTGAAAACCTATTTTATATGCCCAGAACGTTCACAGTAGTGCAGACATGTAGCATATTGCGGTTTATTTTTGCCGCTTCGTTTACTTTTCGTTGAAAAGGTGTTTATTGTAATCCCACAGTTGTTTATTACTGCCATGATTCAGTTTATCAAATCATGGTGAAACCTACAGCATTTAAAACAGTAGCCAACTAAAATCCATTTACATCTTTTTTTATTTTATTGAAAATTATTTTTGCACGTTTAAATAGGCTAAATGTGGTGTTAAATGTGTTGGTTCTCGCCTCAGTGAGATTCGGACATGTTCGAAAAAGGGATTCGGGCTCCAACCTTTTCAGTCCGATTCGTTAATGAATTGTGTTTTAAGCGAATCGGTTCATCAAAAAGATCCGACTCCAAAGAAGGGATTTCTAGTGTGACTCTATACGGGCGCGAGTGTGAGAAAGGCAGGCAGAAATATTACAAAGCGAAAACAGTGATTACTGTGGTGGACTGGATGTGAACATTAACAGTTTTCTTTGCTTTGCCTTACGTTATAATTAAATCTATAGTCTACAGTTTTATTATTAACTCTCCTTTTCAGCACTTTTGAGGACAGCGCACCAGGATGAGATGAGTTTACTGCACATCAAACTGCGTGACAGCTGTCATGAATAAGTGAAAGATAAAAAGATCTGCGGGCATGAATACTATAGGAGTTTCATTTTTGGATCCCTTGGATGATTATGAGATTATTCATCAGATCGGGAGCGGCACATATGGAGATGTCTTTAAGGTGAGAATGAAGGTTAGGTGATCATTTGGAAATTGCACGAAGAGTTTAACGTCTACGTTTTAATGGATGCTGCACTGTAAAGATTTGAAAGCACAAACACTTTGCATTTTGGGTTACTAATAAGAATCTACCAAAAAGGGCTGTATTAGCCTACCATATTTTGGACATCAATGCATCTTTAATGTTAGTGCCATTAAAATACTATGGAATATGGTTATTAATCAGCACCATGTTAAATGCCAAATCTGATGCCATCATTGTACCTTGGCACCGCCTCAGCACTTTTTTTTTGTAAGGGGAGCCTTGCTGATGTTGACATGATTTTTTTTTCTTTACTCACTTGTTGTTCATTTTCTTGTGCTGAATATTTCAAGAAACCCGACCCATGACATTTCTTGACTGACTGGACTGTTTAGTTTTCTAAAGTGATAGTATTCACTGCATGTGTGCAATCCAACACATTAAACACTAATAGATGCACACACATATAAAATATTGCACATATGTTCCCACACTATTTATTTTTATTTAGTCTAAACATGTTAGAGCATCTAGATGTTATGTAACTTAAGTCGATACGTCTTCAATGTTTACATGCAAACCAGCCCTTTACAAACAGAATGTGATAAAAAGTAGTTTGTGATTTTAAAGTAGGATAGCATATGGTTGGCTCAGAAATTTGGCTGGACTGAAAAGAGATCTTACCAGCACAACCGCAACATTTGTGGAATGTTACAAATCTAGACCTCAACACCAAGACTCTCTCAGGTGTGGTATAGCGTTATTCTCCAAGACGTTTGTAAAGTGAAAACGTGTTTTCATGTGTATTATTTCTCTTTTATATATGTTTGCTGAAGTAATGTGGAGATTGTGTCACCCTTATGTTGCAATCCCTAACACAGTCCACTTGATCATAATTCAGTGGGTGAGTCAACAACCCTTACAATGCCCATCATACAATACACAAAGAATCCTTTCTAGTGTCCTCTAGCTCTCTCAACTTTGAGTTAGAAAGTTCTCAAGATCTAAAAATATTTCATGGTGAGGATTCCCAGCTGCCATCGAACAAAACAGTCTGTTTTGCACTTGATGGACTTTTCAGGCCTGACTATGCCAACATAAAAAATAACAAGCTTTGGCCAAAGTGTGGACAGATACTGAACCCGAGCCATTGTTCTTGGTTTGTGGCTGCGTTATTTCAGGTTGCACAGTTAAACTATTAAGAGAATGTTGCACTGTCGCTTTAGTCATGACAGGAAGCCCTCTGGCATGCCAGGAAAAACAACAGGAAAGCAGCTCAGTGAAGTTCCAGGTTTTGTCCAGAAATGCCCGATTTGTTATGTTTATCAATAGTCCAAAGCAAAAATGGAGGTTTACTTTCCTGGTGAACTTTTGTGTGTGTGTGTGTGTGTGTGTGTCTGATGGTTTATATTCTCAATATGCCTGATCATGGGTATTAAAGGGGACTTCATTGTTTTGATTTTGTTTTTGGGGGTCTACTGGTATAGATTTACATGCTTGAATATGTGAAATTTTCACATATTTGTTGCAGCACCTCTCTTCCCAGTCTGACAGTATCTCTGTTTAGTTCCTGTCTCTATGAAGCCCCTCCTGCTAAAGCACAGTGTGTTCTGATTGGTCTGCTGGACCAGTGTGTTGTGATTGATCAACTTCTTTTACCATGTTTCAGAAATGTCACACCCCTTGCCATAACTGCGAGTTTCAACACACTACTAACTCATCTCAACCAGGGGGGTATACCAGAAAGCATGGTTATCTTACTGTCAAATATACCCTGAACTCTCGGTTGATTAACCCAAACCTTGCTTACTCAAGGTATGCTGTTTCCAAAAAAATTCATCCGGGAGTAAGTTCAGATGCTTTGGACGCTAAGAAAAAGTACGCCATTCTATTACTATCTTCTTTTGTTTAATGGCTATAGTGCACACTGCCACCTATTTGGTGGTTATTCAATCGTTTTCAGTCTTTTCATTTAAAGGTGCCATCGAATGTTTTTTTTACAAGATGTAATATAAGTCTAAGGTGTCCCCTGAATGTGTCTGTGAAGTTTCAGCTCAAAATACCCCATAGATTTATTTAAATAAATTTTTTTAGCTGCCTATTTTGGGGCATCATTAGAAATGCGCAGATTCATGTTGCGGCCCCTTTAATTGCTCATGCTCTCTGACCCCGGAGCTCGCGCTTGCCTCAAACAGTGCATAAACAAAGTTTACACAGCTAATATAACCCTCAAAATGGATCTTTACAAAGTGTTCGTCATGCATACTGCATGCATGCGTCGGATTATGTGAGTATTGTATTTATTTGGATGTTAACATTTGATTCTGAATGAGTTTGAGGCTGTGCTCCGTGGCTAACGGCTAATGCTACACTGTTGGAGAGATTTATAAAGAATGAAGTTGTGTTTATGAATTACTGCAAGTGTTTAATAATGAAAATAACGATGGCTCTTGTCTCTGTGAATACAGTAAGAAACGATGGTAACTTTAACCACATTTAACAGTACATTAGCAACATGCTAACAAAACATTTAGAAAGACAGTTTACAAATATAACTAAAAATATCATGTTATCATGAATCATGTCAGTTATTATTGCTCCATTTGCCATTTTTTGCTATTGTCCTTGCTTGCTTACCAAGTCTGACGATTCAGCTGTGCACATCCAGATGTTAATACTGTCTGCCCTTGTCTAATGCCTTGAACATGGGCTGACATATGCAAATATTGGGGGCGTACACCCCGACTGTTACGTAACAGTCGATGTTATGTTGAGATTCGCCTTTTCTTCAGAGGTCTTTTAAACAAATGAGATTTATATAAGAAGGAGGAAACAATGGAGTTTGAGACTCACTGTATGTCATTTCCATGTACTGAACTCTTGTTATTTAACTATGCCAAGATAAATTCAATTTTTAATTCTAGGCCACCTTTAATCTTTAATCACTGTGAATAAGACCTATATTTGTTTGTTTGATGCTAATATATAATAAAAATTGTGATTAAACTAAATAATCAGGTTAGTTTCAGGGAGTAATTTGCTATGGCTACTTACATATACTGAAAGTTATCTCCGTTTTACCCTTAAACATACCCAGGTATGTCACATAACCTGCTTTCTGGAATACCCCCCAGGCCTCGTCCCTTTATTGAGAATATGTGTTGGGTGGGAATTATTTAAATGAGGGATATTGTGAAGATGGTATTTCATGTTCAGAAACAGTGGTCACTGATGTAATGAATAACTCCCTTTGGAGTGACTTTGTAACTTTGCAGACCTTTTTCATGCTCAAACCGCAAGATTAATTTTTGTAGTGCAACACACTAAAGAAAGATGAAGTGCAGAAAACAAGCATGATAGGAACCATATAGATGAACCACTCTGTATGTATAACACACATTTAATGTGCTTGAGTTTCCCATTTCATTCCAAAGCTAAATAGATAAAAAATGATAAAATCCAGACAGGATGATACTGCACCATCAGTTAATCATTTTTGTTAGTGATTAATGGTGCAGTATCATGTGGTCTAGAAAGATGAAGAAAGAACATCAGCTCTTGGCAAAGGCTACAGAACAAGGTTACAGTGAAGGACGCAGCAGGCTGCCACTGACACTAGCATATTTGTCATTAAGATGCCTGCCAGGAGAGCTGGATCTGTTCCTAGCTTTTCCACAGCATCCCAAACATTTCACCAAAGTAAACATGGCCTTAAAGTCACATTTATTCACCTCTGCGTTGCATTTGTTCATTCACATACAATGTATGATGTTTATTTGAAAACCAGAAAAAAAAAAAATATTATAATATAAACACTGCAGTGATTTTAATATGACTAAAAAGTGTGAACCTGAACTATAGTAAAGTTACTATAGCACATTGTCTCTCGTTGTTATACATGGCCATATGATAAAAGACAACAATTTTCTGTTAATTCCTTTTAAATAAATAGATTTTTATTCATAATAATAATCAGACTGAAACAATTCTTCTTCCAGGTAATACAGTTAACTATTGTACTGTAAGTGAAATTATAGATATACACTACTAACGACATTAAACAAATCAAAGATTAGAAATTTATAATGTTACAAAGATTTGTATTTCAAATAAATGCTGTACTTCTGAACTTTATATTCATTAAAGAATCCTTAAAAAAATGTATCACATAGTTTCTACAAAAAAATATGAAGCAGCACAACTGTTTTCAACATTGATAATAATACTAAATGTTTCTCAAGCAGCAAATCAGCATATTAGATTGATTTCTGAAGGATCATGTGACACTGAAGACTGGAGTAATGATGCTGAAAAATCTTTTAGATTTAAAATATATTAAAATAGAAGGCAGTTATTTTAAATTGCAATAATCTTTCACAATACTGCATTTTTGATCTAATAAATGCAGCCTTGGTGAGAACATAAAAAAAACATAAAAAATCTTACTGACCCCAAAAATGTAAATAATAGTGTAAGGACTTAATATAAAGAAATGTCCATATACATGTCTTTTTACAGCAGTTGAAATGTGGCTCTTCTGATTTCACAGTTAAAATTATTCATTAATATTTATTTTAAAGACAAAGTACAATCTGACTTTCCATTTCATCATGTGACATTATGTATTTTCTTTCAGGCTAGAAACATTAGGAGCTCAGAAATGGCTGCTATCAAAATTGTTAAACTGGATCCAGGTGCGTGAGTAGTTTTAATGCTATAAGGATGTAATGTTATACACATTTGGATATGCGTGCATTGGTCATTTTCATGTATCTGTAGTGTAGAGAACATACAGGCAACATTTAGAGGCGTGTGCTGTTTCTAACAAATCCCTCAAAATTATAGAGGATTTATTGGATCGATTCCTTGTATGAAGGATTCATATTATAATCAGCACTATATTTGCGCAAAATTATAGTTCTCAAAAGCCTCCCTGTCAAGACAGTTACTAGTAAAACTATTTTAAAATGACTGGGCTCACATGAAGTAGTAATGATTGATTATATTATACAAGTTATTTTTACATCTCTCTCTAGATTTGTCATTCTCTGCATTCTGGAATAAAATACTATTTTGTGATTATGGACAATTACTTATTCAGTATACACTCTTTCTCTCATTCTTTCACTCCTTTTTAAGGTGATGACATCACCTCCATCCAGCAGGAGATAACAATGATGAAGGAGTGTAAGCACAAGAACATTGTGGCCTATTATGGCACTTACCACAGGTACAGTAATGTTTGTGTCTTGCCTGCCTGCTATTTCTCCAGTAGTTGTCAGGGCATAGAACGGTGCATTCCAATACATGTTTTATACCCTGCAGGCAGAGTTACGCAATCAGATAAAAAGCACAAATCACGCAGACGCATTTTATAGGGTTTGTAAATAGTTACTGACATGTGTCAGCACATGCGCTTGATGACTTGTGCATTCCTGCATAATATTTCAAAGGCATGCATTCCCACTCACAAGCTTTCAAAATGTTTATGAGATTCTTGTCATGTCTGTAAGTTATGGGTGTGTGCATATGTATCTGTTGAAAATGTTTTGTGCGCAAAGACTGAACTGTTGACTTTTCAGGAACACTAAATTGTGGATCTGCATGGAATACTGTGGTGGAGGATCATTACAGGATATATATCAAGGTATATCTTGAATAAAATTAGGCCTGGTTTCACAGACAGGGGTTAGATTAAGCCAGGAATAGGCCTTAGTTTAATTAGGACATTTAAGTAGCTTTTAGAAACTTCCTTTAAAAAACATTACTGGTGTGCATCTTGAGATATATCATCTCTGACATATTTTAAGATGTGTCAGTACAAGTTTCTCATTGCTCAAACATGCATTTTAGTCTGGGACTAGGCTTTTAAAGGGTTAGTTCACCCAAAAATGAAAATGATCCCATAATTTACTCACCGTCAAGCCATCCTAGGTGTATATGACTTTCTTCTTTCAGCCAAAAACAATCTGAGTTATATTAAAAACTATCCTGGCTCTTCCAAGCTTTATAACGGGAGTGAATAGTGCCTTAGACTTTGAAGCCATATGGCTCCAGTGGGTTCTGAAGCAAAGCGATGCATTTTTGTAAAAAAAATAAAATAAAATCCATATTTATGTATTTATAAACTATAATAACCAGCTTCCGGCAAACATCTGACGTACGGTGGAAGTATAACCTCTGACCCGACGCATGACGTATTGATGAAAGTGGAAGCACTGAGGATAGAGCAAAACAAAACACCGGTCACGAATTAGAGGTCTAAAATGAGAATTTTTAGAGAAATGTTGGAGGAGCTTGAGTTTGTTGCCCAGCCCTATTTGTTTGAACCGTGAGAGGCGTCTACTCTCACCTAAGCTTACGCTACTCCTACATACTACGTCATGTGTCGGGTCAGAGGTCACTCTTCTACAGGAGCTCGACTTGCGTACAGCAGTTAACGGAAGCCAGTGATTATAGTTTATAAAGTTATAAATATGGATATTTTTCTAACAAAAATGCATTACTTTGCTTCAGAAGGCCTTTATTAATCCCCCTGGAGCCGTATGGATTACTTTTATGATGGATGGATGCACTTTTTTGGGCTTTAAAATCTAAGGTACTATTCACTCCCATTATAAAGCCTGGAAGAGCCAGGATATTTTTTAATATAACTTCGATTGTGTCTGAAAGAAGATAGTCATATACACCTAGGATGGCTTGAGGATGAGTAAATTATGGGATAATTCCTTAATTCATCATTTTTGGGTGAACTAACCCTTTAAATCTTTTCTGTGAAACCAGGCGTTATGTTACGGAAGCATTTAAGACTATTTATAATGATGGTTGAACTGTTATTATCAAGAATCTTAAAAGAATAGTTCACTCAAAAAAGAAAATTCGTTACTCACCCTCACATTTTTCTTACTACTAAAAAGTAATTTGCGATGAAAAAGCACAATAAAAGGAGAGGAACATTTTCCATGAAACAGTGTTTCAGTCTGTTTCTATCAACAATACCATCTCACATTTTTGAGGTGAACTGTTCCTTTAAGATAGTTCAATGGCTGCCTTTAACCGCTGCTCTCTCAGTCAAGTAAGAGTTAATATAATATGCTCTCTGCAGTAACTGGACCTTTAAAGGAAAAACAGATTGCTTACATCTGCAGAGAAACACTCCAGGTAAGACTAATCAATTATTTAAAAAGATCCTCAGAGGCACCAATCTTTCTCAATGACACATGCTTTCGTTTTGAGAAGACTTTTGTTCTTGTCTTACTCAGGGTTTGAATCATCTCCATGAGACAGGCAAAATACACAGAGACATTAAGGTGAATGAGGTTTATCTATGACATATAATGTACTCTACTGTTCAAAGGTTTGTGGTCAGTCTTTTATTTTCATGTTTTTGATAGAAATCTCTTATGCTCACCAAGGCTGCATTTATCGGATCAAAATATTACAGTATATATTATAGTAAAAGATTATTTTAAAATGTAATTTTTTCCTGTGACGCAAAGCTGAATTCTCAGCATTATTATTTTCATCTTCAGTGTCACATGATCCTTCAGAAATCATTCTAATATGCTGATTTTCTTAATATTTTTGTGGAAACTGTGATGCATTTATTTGAAATAAACTGTAAAAAAAATTAAAAGTATTTACCATCTCTTAAGATAATGTACTAATTTTCTTTATAAAAAAATCTTATTGACCTCAAACTTTTGAACAGTAGTATATGTTGACAGGATTTCTGTGTTCAAAATAGTTAAACAAAAATATGAATCTCTCTTCTGAATTTAGGGAGCTAACATTCTTCTTACTGATCGAGGAGATGTTAAATTGGGTGAGTTATTTTATGTGTAATTGAACCCTACAATGCAAAATGCATGTTTCATTGTATCCCTCTCTGTCTCTCTCTCAAGCTGATTTTGGGGTTGCGGCTGAGATCAGTGCCTCTGTTGCCAAGAGGAAGTCCTTTATAGGAACTCCCTACTGGTGAGCCGTCTGCGCAGAGACCCTGCACAATTACACTGTCTGAATTGTCTTGTTTCAAAGCGATTAGCATGCTGTCTATTATGAATGCTGTTGTAGGACCAGTAATAAATGAGCAGCAAATGTGATGTCATTTCTTGAGCAGCAAATCAGCATATTAGAATGATTTCTGAACGATCACGTGACACTGAAGAATGGAATAATGATGCTGAAAATTCACCACAGGAACAGATTAATTAAAAACATATTCAAATAAAAAACATATTCAAATAGATAGATAGATAGATAGATAGATAGATAGATAGATAGATAGATAGATAGATAGATAGATAGATAGATTTTTATATTATATATTATTGTATTTATATTATCCTGAAATACAGTCAGACTGCAGGATGTGATGTATCTAATGGAAATGTTTCTTTATTATGTTAGGATGGCCCCTGAGGTGGCTGCAGTGGAAAAGAAGGGTGGATATAACCATCTGTGTGATATCTGGGCAGTGGGCATCACCGCCATAGAGCTGGCAGAGCTACAGCCACCTATGTTTGACCTTCATCCCATGCGGTTAGAATGACGCATCTAATTCATTTACCAGAACAGAAAATATCCTGGTAACAAAAAGCATTTTTGAACTGAGATTTTTTTTTTTTTTTCTGTTGTAGAGCCTTGATGTTGATGTCTAAGAGCAGCTTCCAGCCTCCCAAACTAAAAGACAAGAGCAAGTGGTGAGATTCAAAACCTCACAGAAAGAAAAGTAAAGAAAAGCGCAAGGTTTACTGTGAGGAGCTGACATGATTTGTGTGCTTGTCTTTGCAGGTCTGCAGGTTTTCATAGCTTTGTGAAGATGTGTTTGATCAAAAGTCCTCGCAAGAGGCCGACAGCAGAAACTCTTCTCCAGGTGAAACTCAAGAATCATATTTGTGTTTGCGTTCCTGCTGAACATCATGTACATGTAATAACTTTCCTCATGTGGTCAGGAGACGTGTTGAAGCTTTTAAGGCACAAACATTTTAAATGTTTTTGAACAAAGTCTATTAAAGAATAAATTTGATCAAAATACAGTAAAAACAGTAATATTGGGAAATATTATTACAATTTTAAAACTGTTTTCGATTTTAGAATATTTTAAAATGTCGTTTATTCCTGTGATGGAAAAGCTGATTTTCAGCAGCCATTACTCCAGTCAAAAAAATTTGTACAAAAACAAAAAAGGTACTGGCAATTTTCTGCCAGCACATTTTGTGTTAAGTTTATGGCCATTTCCTTTGACCATAAAACACAATACAATGCAAAGCATAATTAAAATGATGGGAAAAAACCTGTGAAAAATCATCCTTCGTGTTGACAATACACTGGACCCTATTTTTACAGACTTTTTAGCACATGATCCTTCAGAAATCATTCTGATGGTGATTTGGTGTTTAAGTAGCATTTCTTATTTTTGTCAATGTTGAAATCAGTTGTGCAGTTTAGTATTTTTGTGGAAACTGTGATAAATTGCAATATTGTTAGATATCTCTAGAAACACACCTTGTCAAAATTGACAATACTACAATTCAATAAAGTTTGTATTTCTTTAGAAAAGCTGATAATAATTGTCACTTTCTCTCTCCTCAGCATCCGTTTGTAACACAGTTACTGACCAGAAAATTGATGATTGAGCTACTGGACATGGCAAATAACCCAGACCTCCACCATCCCTCCAGTCCTGAGGAGAATGAAGAGGTGAGAGTAAGATGTGTTGGAATTACTGTAATTATATGAGATGGCAACTCAATTCATGCTATTCATGTGACTCAGAAATTAATCATTTTTATGGTAAATATCTTATGCTCCTTATACATAATTAGGGTAATTCTGACATGAAATGAGCACAGAATCATTCTGAAAGATGCCTGTTTGTGACAGTTAATTTAATTTCATCATAAATCATTAAAGGGTTAGTTCACCCAAAAATGAAAATTATGTCATTAATGACTCACCCTCATGTTGTTCCAAACCCGTAAGACCTTCGTTAATATTCTGAAAACAGATATTTTAGATTTAGTCCGAGAGCTTTCTGTCCCTCAATTGAAAATGTATGTACGGTATACTGTCCATGTCCAGAAAGGTAATAAAAACATCATCAAAGTAGTCCATGTGACATCAGAGGGTTTGTTAGAATTTTTTGAAGCATCGAAAATACATTTTGGTCCAAAAATAACAAAAACTATTACTTTATTCAGCATTGTCTTCTCTTCCGGAATCCCTTCCATTGAATCCTTTCATCTGTCGGCGTTGGTAATGCGTAGCCGTGGTTGTTTTTGGCGATTAGGACATCCGCGACATGCACACTTACGCACCATTTTAAAAAATAGAGCAATACCAAAATACAAACAATGTAGAAAAGCTTGAATACAGCGTGTGTCTCCTTCAGACTGTAAACGAAGCTCGGGCGCACCAGATAACACGTCAGCAGCGTCTTACATCAGCAGCATCACTGCGGAGTCATGAACCACACTCCGGAGCAGAAGGGGGCGGTAATGCACCAATAAGCTGGATGCCAACCTCCGTAAAACAGGAAAGAAGAAGAAGAAGAAGCAGCAGAGTCGTGAACGCAAATTGACAACAGACCCGGAAGAGAAGACAATGCTGAATAAAGTCTTATTTTTTTATATTTTTGGACCAAAATGTATTTTCAATGCTTCAACAAATTCTAACTGACTCACTGATGTCACATGGACTGCTTTGATGATGTTTTTATTACCTTTCTGGACATGGACAGTATACTGCACATACACTTTCAATGGAGGGACAGAAAGCTCTCGGACTAAATCTAAAATATCTTAAAGTGTGTTCCGAAGATGAACGGAGGTCTTACGGGTTTGGAACGACATGAGGGTGAGTCATCAATGACATAAAGAATAAATAAAGAACATCATAAGGAGTAGCATATGATGCAGGATTATTGGGAAACTCTGCTATGCCCTAATTTAGGTGAAGTCATTTAAAACTTTAACTTTTTTTTTTTTTTTAAATGCATGTCAGAGTTCAGTTTGTCAAAGTGTACAAATATTTGTTGCAGCAATATTTGTGTGTTTGTGTTAAAGGCAAACGACACAGCCCCGGATAAAATCCAGTCTAAAGGGAAACATATGCCAGTGGAGAGGAGTTTGTCTGAAGAACAGTGTAAGTTCTGGTTAACATTGCCCTTATTTGCAATGTAAATTTTACACAAATATTTTCACAAAACATTTTCATATTCTCATCAAAACACACTATTCAGTTACCATACATTTTTAATGTTATTTTATGTTTTCATATTAATCAACCGATAATTGTGCCTAGTATGCATAGTTAATATTATGTTTAATAATATTAATATTATATACTATACTATACTATACTGTTATACTTTATATCATCTTAAAAAAAAAAGTTCAGTGGGGTTTTACAATTGAACCCTAGGGTTTTTGACTCAATTTTAAAAAGAAAGGTTCTATATAAGGAAAATGTCTTTAATGATTGCATAGCGTTTATCAGGTTTTTGTAAATTTTTTCTACTGATAAAGTATATTACGAGCTATTTCATTATAATTAAAATAAATCAAATCCATAAAAATGTTATATTATATACAAGAAGTGCCTGACAGAACCCTTTAAGGTTCTATATAGAATCTATATAGAAGTGCAGCTTTACTTAGAACATTTTGTATTGGTGTACACTGTTAATCAATCATACATTATCTGTAGAAATGGAGTAATGAATGTTTAATGTGTTTTTATGATTGTCATGTTTTTATCATTCCGTTTTCTGAAGTTTACAGCCACTCCAGAGTCAGTGCTGTATCTATTTTCATTGCAGCATGTGCATGATTAGAAAGTTTACTGTATGGATGTGTAGCAGAGGAGGTGCTGCTTTAACAAGGCAGCTATTGAGCATAGCTGATGTCAATAGGCACACACACAACTCATAGAGCTGGTACTGTTTAGCACACGTCTATGGCATGTCCTTCTCCATCCCCCTCACACACTCGCGTGAACTGGATCCAGTGGTCACATTCAAGGCGAAGCGGAGAGTGCTGTGCGTGTGTGTGTTATCGTGTGGCAAGGCGATGCCACGGTTACTGAGAATCCATTGTCACACATATTGACTGTAAGATTACAGCATTCACAGGCAGACAAACCAGATAGACAGTTTCCACCTATTTTTATGTGCATTTTGAGATATTGCATAAAAAACACTGGATGGAAACGCAAGCCTTGGTGAGCATAAGAGACTCATAAGAGAGGTAGTAAAATATGTAAATAATGTAAATAAGTGAGTATTGTGTATGTTTGTTTCAGTTGACCAGGTCAAGTTTACCCCTCCCAGGAGGAAAGAGACTGAACCCTATCCTGACCTGGTCAGTTTTATTGTTCTCACATAGTAATGTTCTCTATGAGCCAATGAGACACAAACCATATCATTCACATTGTCATAATTCATGGTTATCGCTCAGGAAAAAAATTAAGTATGTTTATCTTAGGGATCATGTGATGATTGGAGCATATCTGGAGATGAACCAGAATCACCGTAAGTGTTGATTAATTGAAAATGACTTATAATTGCATTATGGTTTTACACTATTTATAACCTTTTATTTGAACTGTATTCATTGCTGCAGGGGTCTTTTGGAAAGTGTAGAGGAGGAGTTACAGCAGAGGTGAGACACACTTATGTTCTGGCGCCATCTTGTGGAGTTGGATATATTGCAAATAAAAATACACCATTTTAATCTTAAAGGTGCCCTTGATTCAAAAATTGAATTTACCTCGGCATAGTTAAATAACAAGAGTTCAGTACATGGAAAAGACATACAGTGAGTTTCAAACCCCATTGTTTCCTCCTTCTTATATAAATCTCATTTGTTTAAACCACCTCTGAAGAACAGGCGAATCTCAACATAACACCGACTGTTACGTAACAGTAGGGGTGTACGCCCCAATATTTGCATAATGCCAGCCCAAGATGTTCCCAACATTATAAAAGGCATTAGACAAGGGCAGATGGAGCAATAATAATAACTGACATAATCCATGATAGCATGATATTTTTACTGATATTTGTAAATTGTCTTTCTAAAAGTTTTGTTAGCATGTTGCTAATGTACTGTTAAATGTGGTTAAAGTTACCATCGTTTATTACTGTATTCACGGAGACAAGAGCCGTTGCTATTTTCACTTGCAGTCTCTATAATTCATAAACACAACTTCATTCTTTATAAATCTCTCCAACAGTGTAGCAATAGCCGTTAGCCACGGAGGACAGCCTCAAATTCACTCAGAATAAAACTTTAACATCCAAATAATATACTTTACTCACATCATTCGAAGCATGCATGACGAACATCTTGTAAAGATCCATTTGAGGGTTATATTAGCTGTGTGAACTTTGTAAATGCGCTGTAATATAGTCAACAGATGGTGTGGCAGGGAGCACGAGATTTAAAGGGGTGGCGCCGAGTGTAAATCAGTGCATTGTTAATGATGCCCCAAAATAGGCAGTTAAAAAAATTAATAAAAAAAAATCTATGGGGTATTTTGAGCTGAAACTTCACAGACACAATCAGGAGACACCTTAGACTTATATTACATCTTGTGAAAGAACGTTCTTGGGCACCTTTAAAAAAATGTATTAGTAAATGTCGAGATCAACATTAACTAGGATTAATAAATGCTGTAGTAGTATTGTTTATTGTTAGTTCATGCTAACTAATGTTAACAAATGAAGCCTTATTGTAAAGTTAAAGGAATAGTTGACTTAATTACTCACCCTCATGTCGTTCCACATCTCTAAGACCTTCGTTCATCTTCAGAACACAAATGGAGATATTTTTAATGTAATCTGAGAGCTTTCTGTCCCTCCATAGAGATTCAGCGCACCTACCACTTTCAAGGTCCAGAATGGTAGGAAAGACATCATTAAAGTTCTCCATGTGACTCCAGTGGTTTAACCTCAGTTTTGTAAAGCAACGTGAGTGCTTTGTTTGCTCAAAAAAACATAATTTACCACTTTATTTACAAAATAATATTATCCAAAGCGTGTTCATGCAACAATGTTAGCTCTTATGTGAACACAAAATGCGTTGTGGTGCTCTCTTGAACACTCGCGCATTTGCGTTGTGTTGACGCACTAGTCTGAACAAGCATGTGTTGTGATGCTCTCGTGAACGTGCGTTGCAGATCAATATTTTTGTAAATAAAGTACAATAAATAAATAAAATATTGTTTTTTTGTTGTTGTTTTTTTGCACAAAGCAAACATGTTGCTTCATAAAATTGAGGTTAAACCACTGGAGTCACATGGAGAACTTTAATGATGTCTTTCCTACCTTTCTGGACTTTGAAAGTGGTAGTTGCGCTATATCTCTATGGAGGGACAGAAACCTCTCGGATTTCATTAAAAATATCTTAATTTGTGTTCCGAAGATAAACAAAGGTCTTACGGATGTGGAACAACATGACGGTGAGTAATTAATGACAAAATTTTCATTTTTGGAGAACTAAACCTTACATTAGATTTTTTATTTTTTATTGAATATTCTCTTTGGTTTCTATTATGTTACATGTTTTTTTAAACTGGAGATAACATGCAGATAAATAATTTGCACTGTGAGTATATGTATGTGACAAAGATCTTTCTCTTTCAGGAGTTTGACAGTAAAAAGACCCTCGTCTTTTGAGGTATGGAATTTGAGAAACTACATGAGTCAATGATTCATTTATGATTATACAAAAATGAATGTAAGGATGTAAATGTTTTCTGATGTTGCACAGTGGAGTAAGAGGAAAAGTGGACTGTTCAGCCCACCACCCGTCTCTGCTACGACATCACTTCCTCCCATGAGCTCCTTAGACTCTCATGTGGAGGACAAGGACCTAACGCTTCGACCTAGTGCTACTCTGTGCCCTGAAACTGTATTAAGTCCAAAACCAGGTATTACCATCTGCACATACAAGATACATGGAAAAATTCACCATACAAAGTTTTAAAAGTTTTCTCTCTTTGTGTTTTGTCAGTGCTGTTGAGGTGTTCGGCTAGTCAAGATGTGCGGCAGTGGTGCAGTGATCCTTGTGTTCCTGATGGTAAAGATACACAGGAACAACAGAGGACTCTTACAAGGACGCTAAGCAGAGACACGGCTCTCTCCCTGGAGTGGAGCACCATGAGGAAGAAAACAGAGGACTCTGTGAGTTACAAAATATTAAATGTTACAAATAACAGACTTACACTTATGTATGCTTATATCCCATACATGTTCAGCTACATACATTTCCTTATTAAATCATTTATCAATCACAATGTCAGACATGAAAAATCTTTGTACAGATTTTTGTCTTTATCTCATTTAGGGCCATATGTACTAACAGCTTGCGCCAGCGCAAACCCTCTTTTGGCGTTATAAACTACTGTCAGGTTTGACTAAAGACATGCAGTGAGAAATTAGCAATGAAAAGGTGTGGACACAGATATTTTGCGGCTGACCTTATTGCATATGAATTTGTAGGAGTTTACCTGTCAGAGCACTATTTAAATGAATCATGCAATGTGATTTACTGAGGTTTGCGGTTGTCAGTTCAGTGGTATTTGCTCCATTATTTACCGTCCCCCAAAAAAAGCATGTCTTGACCAATTTTGCACCTGGCACCACACTGAGTTTGCACATTATTAGTAGATCACTTGCAGAACTTTCCACTCCCATCGGGACTTTTATTAGATTGTGGCCGCACACAAATTTGCCCTGTTAAGTAAATCTGGCCCTTTGTATTATATTTTAGTATTATATATTTAATAGCTCTAAATATATCAACATTAAATAAGCCATTGAAAACCTTACATCAGCCAACCACTATTAAGTAGTTTTTTTAATTAATTTAACACTATAAAACATTAATAGATGAAATGCATTACATCTAGCACATTATTGTGTTAGTGTACTGCTAAATGTTTCAGCACCATGGACAGAGCTAACACATTATGTATGTTATTTAAAACACATTATGTATGTTTTTTTTTATTATTTTGTCGAGTCACTAAAAGCATTACTGACAGACTAAAAGAGATCATACAGAAGCTGTTTCTTGTTATTTTAACCTTTAATTCATAGAGAGCCGATACTCACGGACTTCCTCCCACTCCCCAAGTCTATGTAAGTTTAACCACCTAATTGTGCCTTTTAAATGTGTTAAACCTGGCTATTGCTAAAGTAGAGTGTGACAAAATATATAATAATACATGATTAATGACTAGTTTGTCATTAATGCACTTCTAGGCCCGGTATCTATATGTATGAACCTAAGAATTTATCTTAAAGCAGTAGTTACATCTGAACATTTTAATACTTCGTGTTGCATAGATGGGGGCCTGTTTTACCAAAGTGTTTAATGGATGTCCACTGAAAATTCACTGTGCAGAGACATGGGTTTTGCCCAAAACAAGAGGTACTGATTTCTTTAATGAAAACACAATCTCATTTAAATACAGATTGAAAAGCTTTTTAGTATCAGTAATACAGTATCAGAATCATATTGTGTTCTGTTGGATTTGATTTCTCAATCATTTCCTCATAGATCAGTATTTAATTCTGGGGGCAGAGGAGGGTGTCTACATCCTTAACTTGAATGAGCTGCATGAAGACACCTTAGAAAAGGTACTGCTGGCTGCTGCATCTGTGTGTTTGACAACATCATGATTTAGTGTTTGACCCAATACCTGTTTCTGTCATAAAACATGGATTATAGAGATACACCTTATTTTTAATGGTTGATATATTTTTACCTCCTGTTTTCCACTGCAGTTGCTTCCACAGAGATGTACTTGGCTTTATGTCATGAACAATGTCTTAATGTCCATCTCTGGTACGTATCTTTTTTACAATTACATGGTTGAGGTTTCTGATGTTATGGTGTGATACCAGTAACAGCCATACAGTTTAAGAAATTACAAGCTCAGTAATTACAAACTGTGTTTGTTAAATTTCTAAAAAAAGATAAAAAGAACTTACTTGCTTAGACACTATTTTTTTAGCCAAAAATGAATACAAATTTTTCTAAATTTTGAACACAAGTTGCAAACCTTTTTTTTTTTTTTTAAACTCTAAACTCATGTGCTTGAGTAGAAATCAATCAGTGTTGGGGAAAGTAATGTGTTACAATATTGCCTTACTCCCTAAACAAGTAACTAATTGTGTTACTTTTTCTAAAAGTAATGTTAAATTACTTTTGTATCGCTTTTTTTTTTTTTGACCTGGGCTTGGATTGCTTGTTTGTTTTTTAATAATAATAATAATAAAAAAAACGAGTTATATTTTTGGCAAATGTAAAGACCCTTTCACACCATAAGTGAAATGAATAAGCCTCAGGCTGAAGGAAATGAAAATTCATGCCTGTACAGTAGAGGGCGCAGCTCAAAAAAAGTTTTTACTTCATCAATAAAAAAGAAAAAAAGAAACACAAATGTGGTTTAACTAAAGTAATTTTTGCTTATTAGTATGGTTGAATTGGATCATTGAAGGTCAGCAGCAAAGACAATGGTTATTAAAGCAATGCGTTACTTTACTAGTTACTTGAAAAAAGTTAACTGATTACATAACTCGTGTTACTTTTAACCTGTTACAAAAACTGAAATCAACAGTATTAAACATGACAAGACAATATTTTTAATAGAAATGTTTGTTTTAAAAGTTTGTGGTTTGTAAAATAAAGTCTGTCATTACATGAAATTGAGAAAAACTGTAAAAGATAATGTCTAGAGTACCTCAGTGGTCTTTAAACTGCTATTCTATTCTTATTTGGTTCTATTCTACTCTCAGGTAAGTCCTCTCAACTCTGCTCTCATAGACTGACAGCTCTGTTTGAGCAGCGAGGACACTTACAGAGGAAACAGGGTCACTTGTCCCTCGGCACCAACCGCTTCGCCGAACGGATCATCCACAGGTCACATAAACTGAAGACTGACACCTTTAATTTAATAAATCAGCTTATATGGTATTCATTTGCAACTCAAAATAATCTTTTCACAGGAAGTTTGCTGTGTCAGTGAAGATCCCAGACACTAAGGGCTGTCGAAAGTGCAGTGTGGGTGAGAGCCATTTCTTGCCTCACACTGGATCAATATTTATTCATTATATCCTTATGCCTATCTTTGCTGACCTCCTGTAATTGGCTAAGATGGAAAAAAACTCTGAATGATAATGAAGGGCCGGTCTTGGATTTCAAATGCACTTAATGATTTTCTTGATTTTTCTTCATTAGCTCGTAACCCATACACAGACAGCACGTTCTTATGCGCTGCTGTTCCCTCTGGACTTGTTCTGCTCTTGTGGTATGAACCGCTGCAGAAGTTCATGCACCTGAAGGTAATAATCTTAACACTACAAAGCTGTTTCATATTTGATACACTCATGTCTAAGGCCTCTAAATTATCAACATCATCAAAACTTTGCAAAACCAGTTGTACACATGCCTTCTGTCATCTGATGAATAGCAAGTAAAAGCCCTTTTAGTATAATTCTAAAACTGCACTTTCAGATCAACATCTGATTTTTATTAAAGGTGCCCTAGAACGCTTTTTGTCAAGATGTAATATAAGTCTAAGGTGTCCCCTGAATGTGTCTGTGAAGTTTCAGCTCAAAATACCCCATAGATTATTTTTTATTCAATTTTTTAACCGCCTATTTTAGGGCATAATTATAAACGCGCCGATTCAGCTTGCTTCCCCTTTGAATGCTTGTGATCCCCGCCCCCAGTTTGCGACTCTATAATACATTGCATAAACAAAGTTCACACAGCTAATATAACACTCAAAATGGATCTTTACAAAGTGTTTGTCATGTAGCATATCAGATCATGTGAGTATAGTATTTATTTGGATGTTTATATTTGATTCTGAATGAGTTTGATAGTGCTCCGTGGCTAAAGCTAACATTACACACTGATGGAGAGATTTATAAAGAATTAAGTTTTGTTTATGAATTATACAGACTGCAAGTATTTAATAATGAAAATAATGACATGGATCAGGTCTCCGTGGATACAGTAAGAAACAATGGTAACTTTAACCACATTTAACAATACATTAGCAACATGCCAACGAAACATTTAGAAAGACAATTTACAAATATCACTAAAAATATCTTAATATCATGGATCATGTCAGTTATTATTGCTCCATCTGCCATTTTTCGCTATTTTCCTTGCTTACTTACCTGCATAAAGTCTGTGTGCTGCTCCAGACGTTAATACTGGCTTGTCTAATGCCTTGAACATGGCATATGCAAATATTGGGGGCATACATATTAATGATCCCAACTGTTGCGTCACAGTCGGTGTTATGTTGAGATTCGCCTGTTCTTCAGAGGTCTTTTGCACAAATCAAATTTACATAAGAAGGAGGAAACAATGGAGTTTGAGACTGTATGCCATTTCCATGTACAGAACTCTAATTATTTAACTATGCCGAGGTAAATTCAATTTTCAATTCTAGGGCACTTTTAAGTAAATGTAAGAATACATTTTATATTGTTATAATAGTTCAAGATGAACACTGAACCGATTCAACTTTTTGTAATTTCTAACATAATTTTTAGAAAAATTATGGTAAGATGTGAGTATCAAATATGATGCATCATGAATGATACATAGTATTGAGAAACTTTTATTTTGTACATCTCAATCATCATTGTATTGCATTGCATTAAATATTTTGCCCCCTACAATTAAAACTAAGTGTTGAAATATCATCTACTAAGACTACTGGGTGACTATATAGTGACCACTGATATTTCTATGCATTTTATGTACGTTGTCTGCTATACAGTTATAAAGATGCCATTGATTTACATTACAAGCTATCAGAATTTAATCTTACTTTAATTCATATAAATATCAACATCTGCACCAAATTACATACTTTTGCTTAGTTTAGGCCTCTAAATTAAACCAAAGCGTTTTTTCCTCTTTGAGTGTGAACGTATTCTTGATATATGATACTATATGAGCCATAAAAGCCTGATAAATAAGACACTCAAAAAAGAAAATATGTATAATACATATGTCACACTTTAATAGAATTACTAGCATAGACAATATAACATTAGCTTTCTTATGTTGAAGTTGAATTTACAGTTATGATATAGTGTAAAGCAATTTCATTTACAAGTAAATTCTTGATTGCTACCAGATAAAATAAACACGTAACATATTGTTTATTTGTGTAACATTTGATGGTCATTCTATCATTACATTCTCCTTTCTTTTTATTTTCTCACTGAAGCACTTTGCTGTGCCTCTGCCAGACCCATTGCCCATCTTTGAGCTGCTGGTGTTAATGACAGATGAGCTTCCTCAGCTCTGTGTGGGCGTCCAGGAAAGCCCCGGACAGCAGAATGAGCGCCAGCTAAAGTTTGACATTATCAATCTGAACGGCATGCCAAACCCTCAGCCAGGTAAGTGAGTGACTGCTGGTCTTGCTTGAATTTAGGGCTGAAGAATTTCACAGAAAGCACATTTTCAAAGTCTTGATTTTGTTTTGGGGGTCTTCATGCTTGAATGTTAAAACCTCCCCATTATTTTTCACCTCTCTTCCCAGTCTGTCAGTATTTCTCTGTGTAGTTCCTGTCTCTATGAAACCACTCCTTCCAAAAAGCACATTGTGCTCAGCTGGACCAGTGTGTTGTGATTGGTCAACCGATGTTTCAGTAATATCACGCCCCTTACCATAACTATGAGTTTCAACAAACTACTAATGCAACTCAACCAGGCCTCATCCCTTTTTGGTTTACGTATGCCTTGGGTGGGAATTATTATTAATATTGTGACATGTTGTTCATGGAAGAAGACTCAACACTACAGTCGAAGTGTTTCAGGGAGTTCAGAAACAGTGCGCACTGATAGAGAAGAACTCATTTTGGAGTGACTTTTTGCCTTGTAACTTTGCAAACCTTTTCCATGCTTACACAGCAACATTACACACTAAAGAAAGTTGAAAATATAAAAAAGCATAATAGGACACGTTTAAACTAATTTCTATGAATTCCACAGATTCTCTCCTCACAATCAGCAAAGAAAATATTAAAAAAACAGGCATATTTTCTATGGGCCTACTATGTTTTGTTGCTATTGTTGTTAACATGTTGTTAAATGTATTATCTTTGTGTCTTTCCTTAGACAGTGAGACAATAAAAGCTGTACAAGTGACACAGTTGGACAGAGACACAGTTTTAATTGCACTGGAAAGTATGTATGAATAAATAAACTATTTAAGTATACACTAATTCTTGTATTGTAAATGAATCCTCGTTGTCCTCTTCTAGAAACAGTGAAGATTGTCGATATGCAGGGTGTTCCCAGCAAGGAGTTAGTATCCGAACTGGATTTTGACTTCCCTATCGAGACTTTAGGTACAAACCTGACATATGAAAATATACTATTTTTTCACAATGAAATTATACAACAAATGGCATAAGTTTTACTGTGTTATTTATCAACAGTTTGTTTAGAAGAAAGTGTTTTAGCTTTCTGGAAACATGGGCTTAAAGGACAGAGTCTGCACAACTGTGAGGTAAAGTGTTATGAGGTGTATCAGTACATATCGTCACTATTTGTGAATTTTAATAGTTGTTAGTTTAATAGTTAATACATTTACTATGGATTAAGATGTAGGTCAGAATCTAAAGTCATCCTCATGTGTCGTCATAGATAACACAGGAAATCACAGATGAAAGCAGAGTGTTCAAAGTTTTAGGCACGCACAGGTATTGACTTTCTTTCACTTCATCTCATAGTTTTTCATTTTAACTTGAATAAACATCTGATCTCGTTCTTGTGGGTGCCTTTGCTTACAAATTTTTTCTCAAATCTTGGTTTACAGAGACATCGTTTTACAAAGTACCCCAACTGAAAACCCTTCAGCCACTAGCAATTTATACCTTTTGACCGGTCACGAGAGCAGCTACTGAGGAAAACCAGTGGACAGAATCTGTAAATAACATGCATCACAAAGAGATGTCAAAGTGCATGTTAATACAGAGACTTTAAGAATTGTGCTTCTGCTTAATGTGTGTTCAAACACACACCTTCAGTCGATCTCACTGGTACATATTGTGAGGATACAGAAAGGAACGCCCAATGTCCTGGTTCTTTTGTTTGTCCCTCTAAAGGTGTTTTTGTCATTGTTGTCCATGAATTCTGAAATTACCTGAATTAAACAACTGTATTTAAATTAAAAAGATCATGTGATAATTTTGTGATGAAAGGATTGTAATAACTACTAATAAACTGATACAGTGAAACCAGACTTTACCAGACGTCTTAATAATCTCATCCTGAGGTTGATGCATCTGAGTTTTGTTTGGTTTGTGCCATCTAATGCCCTTTTGACATTCTAATTCAAATGTTTTAATTATCACTTTCAGGGAGAAATCTTTTCAGGGAGAAATCTTTAATTTATCTTTCCCAGTTTAAGTGCCCCTGTTATGCTATTCTAAAGGTCTCCTACAACAGGTTTGCATGCATCAAAGGTCAAAAAACACTTTCATTTTCTCATAATATACAGGCCTGGTTTCACAGATTGTGCTTCAATTAAGCCAGGATTAGGCCTTCAGTTGGGATATTTAAGTAGCTTTTATAAACGTGCTTAGAAAAAAAAATAAATATATGACTGGTGTGCATCTTGAGGCAAAACAATGGCACTGACATATTTTATGATATTGCAGTGCAAGTTACTTTCAGTTAAAACAACTCAAACAAGCATTTTCTGTGACTAAGCTTAAAGGTGCAATATGTAATTTTTCCGTCCACTAGAGGTCGCCTATTCAAAACAAAGGCGTAGCTTGATGACGCCAAGTTTGAGCGATGTGGTCTTCACCTCACAGCCGGTGGAAAAGAATCGGGATTGGACTCGGGCAGAAATCATGTTCATGGATGCGATTATTAATGTTACTGTAGTATGAAGCAGAGCAGGACCGAGTGCTGTGGGAGCTGAATGAGGAGCTGGAGCGATTGATAATGAAAGACGAATGCAACACACGCCTCACGAGCAGCAGAACGTTTATTAGTTCGCTGGCAGTCGCAGGCGCCGTTTCCACTTTTCTGGTCAAGTGTATGAGGTAACACAGCTCTGTTTATCATATTAGATACATTTGAGTGTGTTGAAAAGGATGTTATAATGTTACTCTGTGCGTTCACTCGGCGGCTGCTGTGAGACACTGCAGGAAGCTAGATCAGGGATGGACAACTCCGGTCCTGGAGGGCCAGTATCCAGCAGAGTTTAGCTCCAACCCTAATCAAACACACCTGAACCAGCTAATCAAGGTCTTTAGGATTAGTAGAAAGTTATAGGCAAGTGAGTTTTTATCAGGGATGGAAATAAACTCTGCAGGACACTGGCCCTCCAGGACCGGAGTTGTCCATCCCTGAGCTAGATGATCAATTTTAAAATATATTAAATGCTGGATGGCTTGTGTTAATAAATGGCATGCAAATAATTTTAAAACAAATTGTATGATGGAGACAATTCTATATTACTGTTACTAAAAATAAAGCTGCATATGATTATGCAATGTTAGCTACTTCACAAAATAGTGTTTTTCTCTGAGGCATGGTAGCATGTTTCTCTCAGAAAATCAAGAAAATTAGATTTAAACAATAAAACGTGTTGAGCTACATAACATTTAGTTTGTTGTCTATAAATGTAACCAAACAGTTTTTCCCTTGTCTATTAAAACATGTAAATATTAGCTTCTTTGGTGTTTCCATGGTTTCTACAAAATAAAATCAGAAACCAAGGAAAAATTTTCGTCTGTGAAACCAGGGGAAAGAGTCTGAAACAATTCGTTCGAAGATTCAGTCTTTCTAAGCCCCGCCTTTCCGAGAGCTACTCTAATTGGTCGGATAACGCAGTCTGTGATTACCATAACTGAATTTCAGCTCGGTGGCTTCCTAAATCCTCAGCGATCGTACACACTGTGAAGACAGTGAGGTGTCAGTTTTACCTATTAATTCAAGCACGAGTCCGGTGATGAACCATTGGAATAACTAGTTGTTCATCCGGAATCTCCATCCAAAAACGGTAAGTTTTTACTCATTGTCAGATGTAGCAACTGTAATTCCTCTACATCAGCATTAAGTGTATGTCCGTAAACAAGCAGATGTGTATATTTCGAATTTATTGTGCACATGTGGGTTGTTGTAGGTTAACTCTTTTAAAAATGTGCATACATTAGCCTAGCTAGCACATGAATGACTGATGTAACATTATAGCTTGTAAACGAAAACCTTGCTCCATCCTTTATCCTTACTCAAAGTAGTAAGAACAACAGACAATCTGCATTAATTTTGGGTAACAGTGGACCCACAGCTGATTAGCAGAAATAATATGTGACGGTTAGCCGAAGACCTACACTATATAAAACACAAAACTATGTATATCTAGACGTTTTTTTTTTTTTTTTTTTTTTTTTTGTGGGCAGCCACTGAAGACCATAGGCTGGCATTTTGCAAATTTGTTACATTGCTGCTAAGTAAGGCTGGAATTCCTGACGACTCGTTTAAACACACTGCATGAAATGTAATATCTGAAAAAGAAGTAATGCTCTGTATTGGTTATTTTATTAATCATTAGCTGGGACCATCCTCAAGAGGGAGCTGAAGCTTAAAAAATAAAACCATTGTTCTATAGCATAAAGACATTACTATAATAATTAATAGGGGTCTGTGAAAACATTTTACCTTTTTTTTTTTTTTTTTTTTACATTTGTTGTTTTATTAAACTTGTATCATTATATATTTTTAGTTATTTGCCCTTTTGGTTGTTTTTTATTTGAGATTTTATTAATTTTACAGGAGAAATCTACAGGCTGATCAATTAATTCCTTTTATATAACATCAAGAAATTTGCATAATTTGTGTGCGTGTATATATATATATATATATATATATATATATATATATATATATGGAAAGTATATGGGTATGGAAAGTATTCAGAACCCCTTAAATTTTTCACTCTTTGTTATATTGCAACCATTTGGTAAAATCATTTAAGTTCATTTTTTTCCTCCATTAATGTACACACAGCACCCCATATTGACAGAAAAACACAGAATTGTTGACATTTTTGCAGATTTATTAAAAAAGAAAAACATCTCAGGTTACGTATGTAACCATGGTTCCCTGAGAACAGGGAACGAGACTCTGCGCTGACTGCGCTATGGGGAATGTCCTCCGTGATCCGTGCTCGAACTGCCAAAAATCACCACACTCTACGCCATGCTAGAGGAGAATGCCAGTCCAAATGTCTGGACACACATCCGGCAGTTCCAGGGAAAAACCGGGGGCAGAACTCCAAGGCTGTCAGTGACAGCATTCCCTACGGCCAACAGCCCAAGCTGAGCCTAAAAGAGGCCTTCCGAAAAAAGCCTACCAAGGCTGCTCGAGCATCTGGAACCAACAGCCCGAGAGGGGGTGGTCCCTTTAAGGGAATGTGGCCAAGGAACCAAAGGAACCTCGGCCAGTCACTCGGGGGGAAAAATCCATCCCGCTGCCACCAAGGAGGCCTAGCCAGATCCAGCGAAGCTAAATCTGGCCTAGCCAACCTTGTCTGATATACAGAATCTCCAAGCGCAAACTCCAGAGAGGAGAGCAGGAAAGAGCGACTGCGAAAGGGCAGTAAGCAACTCAAACCCACACGCAGAGATGGGCATCCTGGAGAGTGGAACTCAGCTAAACGCTCTGGACCCTCGTATGAGGGGAGTACAACCACTCGGTGAACCTTCTACTCTTTAAGCAAGAGGAGTACAACATTGAGTACAACAAAATAGAACCTGTTAGATAGACAGAAAATATTTTAGCTTGATTAGAGCTAAAGGGAATAAACGCACAAATTACTCAGTAAAAACATCTTTTACTCTCAGCGAGAGGAGTACCAAGCTAAACTCCGACATGCTAGCAAAGGAAGGCCTAAAAGTGGCCTGTAACCTTAAAAGCGCGCGGCGATAGCTAGTGCATTTATACAACACCCAAGGGGTATGAGACATACAGAAACCCATACAAGCTGTGCCAACATGCTAGGTGAGACATGAAAGGAGGCCCCAACAGGGGCCAACGACTTCCATAAACATCTGGCAACAACAGATTAATCGTATGACTCATCATGGAATGATGCCCGTACATGACCAGCATAGCTGGGCCAACAGGAAGCTATAAGAGAGGCCTGGAAAGATCCAATTCTGGCTGCATCTATAATTCAGATTTTTAATCCCCGTATCGGCTTACATATATTTATATATAATCGATTTTTAATCTCTATTATAAAAATGTACAATTCAGATTTTGATCTCCATATACATTTACATATATATATCTTCCAAGGGGTTTTTTCCCTCCTAGGACATTTTTCCCAGTGCTAGCACGCTGGGTTTTTCTCCTAGGGGGGTTTTTCCACCCCTGGAAGTCAGCCGACATTGGCTTAATGTAGCACCATCTTGTATATGTTACATATTACCACGCTTGTTTGTACAGTTTTAACCACTTCCCTTTTTTTTTCTGTGCTTCTAATATGTAAAGCTGCTTTGAAACAATTACCAATTGTAAAAGCGCTATATAAATAAATTTGACTTGACTTGGAAAGGCCTGCTACTTAAAGAACCATGTGGCACCAGCCCGTGGTCATGACAGGGCCCTAGCTACAAGGAAGGGCCAGTATAACCTAAAATTACAATTTTAAGGGAACTAGCTACACAACCTGAGCCTAGGCATACACATTCCAGCAGGCAATGTTAATATGCTAAACAGCATGAGCGTAACCAGCATCGTAGACCAACATCGCTGTATCCAAACAAGCTGCATATAGAGAGGCTAAAAGGCAAATAGCCAGCAATCAAAAAGCAATGAACCCCAGATGCTGTGGTGCAAACGACCGGGAGATGTCTGGTAAACAAAACTCCCTACACTCACCCTGAGTGTGCAATCCAACAGGTGATGAACTCAGTGAAACACAAACCCTAACCGGGGAGTACAACAACAACACCGTATTCATATATAGAGGCCGGATAAAGCCTGCTATCATAGAAAACAGGTGTAACCTGTGGCAGCACAAGCACGCTCACATAACACGCCTGCATAAACATATGAAGGGGAAATATGGGCAAAAAACGGCCAGCAACTTCCTTAGAAGGAGGCCAGAACTAGGAACTATACAACCGCAGGGGGATAGTCATAACAGGGGGATGTAAACAAACATACACCTAACCTAGTTCTAGCCTAGCCGCCAGCTAAGGACTGTATGTAGACCACGCTACACTCGGGCTACAAATTCCCAAACACACGGAGAAAGCAGCGAGAGCGACAGCATTAGGTGGCCGAAAAACCAGCCAACACATAACTGACAATAGCAAAACTAGTTCTAGCTATACACAGTATCAGCTGAGAAACTACACAAACGCTAAACAACAAAGTGGCCATAAAGGGCCTGCCTGTAACAGTCAGCCTAACATACAGTTATTTGCCCAAATAACCCCTTAAAAACATGAACAGATGACAACTATATGCACGGGAAGCTATACAGGAAAGGCAAGGTCTATATTGAGAATGAAAAATGGACCTGGCTTACCTCCTGCAGCTCGTAGAACGCAGATTCCTCACCGATTCGTCACACGGAGGGGAAAATCCAAAGTCCAATAAGCCCAAAAGCACTTTCACTATCAAGCCAGACGGCGGGCCGTCAGGAATATATCCATCATAGGCCCACAACATCAGCCAGACTGTAAAGCCCGCAGCATATAGATGTCACAAACGCTACCGGGAGGCGAAGGAAGAGCGAGGGCGAGAAAAAGCCCTCGCGAGAGCGATCGATTGATTACCGGCGCTGCTGGCGCTGCTCCTCGATCACCTCCCTCAGATCTTGCTTCTTCCTTCTAGCATCTCGCCGTCTCTGCGACTTATTCCGAGGAGGAGGAGGCGCACGAGCGGCGACACTTTCCCTCTGGGCCTGCCTCTGAGCCTCGGCTCGAAACTCGAGATCTCCCGGCTGTCTGGGCCCAGAGCTGGGTCTGAGCAGGATGCAAGATCTAAACGCCGCGGAGCGCGTCTTCGCCTCCCTGATCAAGATCCGTAAGCATCGTGTGCAACGCTGCACCAGCCTGACCTGCAGTGGCGTAAGCCCCGCCATTCAAACGTGACGTCACCTTCAATGCTTTGGTTGGCAGGGCCCTCGCCGGAGTTGCCGGGCCATGGGTAGAGAGAAAAAGATCGTCTAACCTGCTGCAAGCGGGTTCCCTCCTACGCGCTCCCAGGGCAGCTGCAGTCTGCTCGAGGCGCGTTCCATAACCTCCAGCAACACCGAAAAACGCTGCGCAGGGAGGCAGAGCGGGAGCCGCGGGCTCGCCTGCTTCTCCCACCTCGGCCATCTTCTGCTCTCCGGGGCTTTGGACCAAGAGAGCACTCGCTCCTGAGTCTGAGGATGTTAAAGATAAAACATCGTTGTCATCCACCAGAAGCGCGTCCTCGTCAGTCGCTTCAGCTTGAGAAAGATTGACACCCCTCTCAAATTCTTCAGCGAGCTCCACCTGCGAGTCCCATGATTTCAATCGCCGCTGAGCCTCAGCACAAGCGGGGCCAGAACCACCAGGCAGCGGTGGTGGCACCTCTCCCCTCGAGAAGAGGGCCAAACGAGAACAGAGCATTTTCATAGGAAAATGAGGGTCTATGAAGGGTTCTGGTCATCCCAAACGTCTTCCATTTAAGGATTATGGAGGCCACTGTGCTCTTAGGAACCTTAAGTGCAGTAGAAATGTTTTTGTAACCGTGGCCAGATCTGTGCCTTGCCACAATTCTGTTCCTGAGCTCTTCAGGCAGTTCCTTTGACCTCATGATTCTCATTTGCTCTGACATGCACTGTGAGCTGTAAGGTCTTATATAGACAGGTGTGTGGCTTTCCTAATCAAGTCCAATCAGTATAGTCAAACACAGCTGGACTCAAATGAAGGTGTAGAACCATCTCAGGATGATCAGAAGAAATGGACAGTACCTGAGTTAAATATATGAGTGTCACAGCAAAGGGTCTGAATACTTAGGATCATGTGATATTTCAGTTTTTCTTTTTTAATAAATCTGCAAAATGTCAACAATTCTGTGTTTTTCTGTCAAAAAAAAATAAAAAAAAAATATATATATATATATAATTAGATTTTTTTTATTGTGTATTAGATTTTATATTATTATATATTAGAGAATATTTTATAATATTTTGTAAATATTATTATATATAAACAACTCTCCAAATAGTTGAATAGCAGTAGCTGTATACTGTATAAAAGCATATTGTTCAACACTTGTGTGTAGTCAAAGCTGGAGTAGGTTTGCTTGGATTTATTGTTGACTAGATGACCTAAATAAAAACTTTGATTGCACCTGCAGATATGTGGATTCTTATCTATAAGTGTGCTCTTTATAAAATTACATAATTGTCAAGTTGTGAAAAAAAGAAATAGCTGTAGATTCAAGCTTAAATTTATAGTCTCATTTAGTCATCCATTTTTAACAAAGGTTATAGTTTTGTTCCACATAGTCACATGTTTAATATGTGGTTCAAACACCCACTCATGCACACTTGCAGTGCAGAAGAGGTCTCAATATGCAATGGTCTTCTGCATTCTCATTTTTCCGATGAATTAACACTGTGGTCGTGAAGCACTTCAGAGACAGTCATACCTCATGTTTTAAGAATCGTGCTTGCACTTTCACTCACATGTGCACACAGGATGTATGTCCGTCCTGCTGTGACCTGTTTCTCTGTGATTACTATATATGGTGCTGATGTGGTTGGTGGTCGTTTCTGATGGCCATCTTTAGAAAAACAAGAAAACCACAAACTGTTTTCACACAATAATTCACTTCATCAAAACAAAACAAACAAACAAAAAAACTGATTTTGTGAAATGGATTTTGTGTTCGACAATAGTTCACATTTGTGCAGTTTGTATGCATTGTGTGGAGTCTTTGATTTACTCAAAGGTACAGACATTTGAGATCAAAAATATAATCTCGATAGGTGGATGGATGGATGGATGGATGGACGGATGGACAGACAGACAGATAGATATATAGCTAGATAGATAGATAGATATGGGATATTCACTGTTGGTTTAAATTTTTGAAGTAAATAAAATATACCCCAAAATTTTAGAATCACTTGATTCCAGTTCTGTTCTCTTGGAAAAAAAATTGCCACCAGTAAATATTGCCGATACATGAACACACGCCTAGTTAAATTAACTTTTTTTTTTTTTTTTTTTAAAGTCATTTCTTGAGACTTAAAAAGGCTCTTTGGAGTACCTTTGTAGGCATAATTGGGAACATTCTGTGAGATTTACCACTGACTTGCAATATGTAACATACTTTCACATTTGTCTTGTGTATATTCCAATGTAAATTTCGAGTCTGGGCTGGCAAGTCTAAGATATGATTGTGACACCTTTACAAGCTGATCTGTCTCCCTTTACATTTGACTGCAGCCATGAGCAGAGCAATTTAGCTCAACAAAATCATATTATTTGTCATACCATGACTGTCTTGCAGAGACTATGCAGAGAATATAGTGACAAAGGCATTGATCATCACCTCTTATCTTTAGAAACACTTTTGCTTCAATTTGGGTGTGGGGTGAGAGACACCAGGTTGATTTGAACCAATCTTATTCAAGTCTTGGTTTGAAAGTGACCAATCACATCACATGCAAGTCTTCTAAAGAGCATTTTCACTCATCCATTGCTTCAAACATGATCATTTGGGCCATTTTGATCTTTTGGGCTCGTAAGTAGCTTTTTTTCTTCTTTACACTATCTAAATATATATGTATTTATTGGTCAGTTCCATATATGCATATATTTAGTGTTTAAATGAAATCTCACTGTTCTGTTTTAGCTGGAGTCCGACCTAATCACAATGGTGAAAATGTCTCGTTACAAACATTCCAGCTGGGAGATGATGTTACAATCAAATGCTTCTCGATAAAAAGTTTTGGCAACACAATGGTTTGGTATAAACAGAGCATTGGGAAGATCCTTCGGCCTATCGCAATATCGTACAATTATTTAAAAAATATTGAATTTGAGGATAAATTTAAAAATGGGAGATTCAAAATTTCAGCAAGTGAAGGATCTTTTCACCTGAACATCACAGCTATGACCAAAGAGGACATCGGAATATACTATTGTGGGACGGTGTTCTTGAATCAAATAAAATTTATCTCTGGAGCATATCTGATGCTAAAAGGTAAAATATATCCAAAATGCTGTTGTTTTATAGATTTTGTGTTGGAGTAAAATATTTTAACTATTAACATTTCTTGTTTAAAACCAAAAGAGTCTCAACATGTTGATTTGCTATTTCAAAGGAAGTGAATCTAAAGACTTCAACATGGCATGTGGGGAGAGACCAGTTGTGAATGGAACCACTTTTAAAAATAATGGTAATTCTTAATTTAATTACTATGACCTATTAGTTAACAACCTGCTATGGTAACTCACAACAGTGGCCCCAAAAAGTATTTGTATCCTTAAGCCGCACTTAAAATTGGATGAATTTCATTGCATTTGACAAGTGATTTCTACAAACAAGAACTAACTGCACTTTTTTGGGTTATTTTCCAGTTACTTTTCACCAACCGATCACAAGTTGGTTTTTAGTAAATGTAAGAAGTCAGTTCTCCTCAAGTTCACAGTTAGGCATCTGTTTTTATCATTCATAATGTAAATGTTTTTGTGGAATGTTTTGCTTGAAAAGTGTGCTTGCACTATCTTTAAAATTAATCCCTCTTGGTAAAATTAATTCCATTTTTTTATCTAAAGCAATTTTTGGGCCACTGTATACAGTTTTAAGTCATGGAAAAGTATCTCTAGTAATGTATATTCACAGTATTTAATAAATTACTTTACTATGAGCAGAATGTTGTGCTTTATTAATTTTTTTTTTTGGTTCTTTTTCTCTATTTCAGACAACAATAATCAAAAAGCATGGGATCCTGTGTTACTTTGCTTGATATCCTCCAATGTTGTTTTTGTGATAGTAATTATCACACTCCTTGTTGATCACTGCAAACGCTGGGGAAAAAGGCATAGAGGTAAAATTACACCCACTCTTTCCATCAGTTAAGCAGAGTTTAACTGATCCAGAAAAGGTCTTATATACTGTAATATACAAATATGTTGTGCAAACTCTTTAAGTATTCAATCACAAATGTGTATGGCAAAGTTTAACTATAAATGTCTGTACATTTTGAAGGATCTACAAATCTAACATCTCCATCATGTGAGGTAATTTTCTAAAAAAAAAAAAAAATACAAAATTGATTGTCTTCTGTACTATAATATGTATAATACTTTAAATATTACACATGTTGAATTTTTGAAAAAAAAAAAGCTGTTCATTTTTATTTATTTATTTATTTTAACACAGATTAGAGATTCAGATGTGAATTACGCAGCTGTGAGTTTTGCCTCTGCCCCTCCAGCCAGAAGATCAAACAACAGACATGTGGCTGAATACAGTCAAGTGAACTACAAGCCGACAGATCATATGATTTAACAGAATATCTCCACAAAATGATTTGCCTTTCTCTAAACATTTGTTATTGTATTGAGATTGATATTTCAAAAGCATCAATTACTGTAAATATATATACAGAGTTCATCTTCTATTCACAAAAAATTACACTGTTATTGATCACAGAAATGAAAGATAATAAAAACAAGAATCTGTTTGTATGAAAATGACATGCATACTATAGTAATAATAACTGCATGACAATAATAAAATTGAAACATGCATCAGAATGTCTTAGAAGCTTAAAGATTAATTTCTATCCTGTTGAGTCTTGTCATGTTCCTCATAGCTGGAAACACTTGCATAGTCTGATGAATAATGCCTTTGATACCAGTCGTGCACTTTAGCCAAAGACATCTGTATGTCCTCGTCATCGACACATGAGGACATGTCTGCTATAAGGAAATAAAACAAAGCTTTGGTTTTCTGACATTCTTGACAGTTTTTCAAAAGAAACATAAGTACGTGACTTGAAAGTTGAATTTGCAATTTGTTTGTTGGCAGCACCTAATTTTAGCTATCAGCCACTTATGCCTATGAAATTAAAACTTTTGAATTTTTTTTTTAAATTAGTGAATCATATTTTCCTGTAACTTACCATTGGCATCCAGGCATGTTTGTTTAAACTGGATTCGAGAGCTGTTTCTTGCTTCCTTACGAATCCATTCCCTCTCAATTGCATCTTTTAGCTGGTGTTTGTTGATAAATAATTCTGTATTTACTTCTCCACTTACTGTAAGCAAAAGCATAATGAGGCCACAGACCAAAATAAAGTACATAAATTACATAAATTTTACAAAAAAATTAAACATACAATCAAGAGATAACTGCATGGTCCTTCCTCTTCTGACAACTCTTTGTGGGGTCACTGTTTTCAACATCTCTATAGTGTCAATCCTGTCCCATTTTTCATTAAGTAATTTTTTTACATCCTTAACTGGAAGCCACTCCGATAGGACTTCTCCTTGAGACTTCTTTTTCTTTTCCTGATGTTCATCATTGCTTTTCAGCAGAGCATTTTCCATTATCATTTCCTCAATCTTCTCCAGTAACTGATTTACTTGGGTGCGATCCTTTCTCATGCTCTCAAACACATATCTGTTCCCACACATCTCAGTCTCACAAGGGCATCCCCTTCACTTTCAATGTGGTACTCAATTGGTTTGTACCCCAATGATCCTCCAGATGTAAAGAGCACCAAGGTTTGCCTCCAGACCTTTTCTCCAAGTGGTCTCATGTTTTCTAACATGACTTCCAAGTGCTTTTCTAAAAACGTTGTGTCTGCCGGAATAACCAAGAGGAATGCATGGGGGGAATAATCCATTGCCTTCAAGATCTCAGTTTTCACTGAATCTGCGTTCAGTTGTTGCGGAAGGAATTTCCACCAGCTTGGTGTGTCCACCACAGTGATCTGTCGTCCATTCACTTCTCCACATGTTCGGACACACTTTGAAGTCTTGTCAAATGAAATGTCAGTGCCCAAGATGACACTGCTAATGTCTTGCCTGACAGGACCCAGCCCAGCAGCACAATATTCATAGGTGTAGCGTCATGCCCTGCATCTTTTGATTTTTTTTTTTTTTTGTTGTAAAAAAAAAAAATATAGAATTAATAAATATTTATAATTATAAACAAAATATTATTTTATAATATTGTAATTAAATATTTTAGTTGTATTTATACATTTATTTTAAATAAAATATTAAGATATAATTTTATTTTATAACATAAACTGATAATATATTCAGTAACTTCACTTGTCTCAATTAGAAATTTTAGTATATTTTCATGGTCATTAGTTAACATAAGTTAACTACATTAACATGAACTAATAATGAACTGTATTTCTACAGCATTTATTAATTTTTGTTAATGTTAATAATTTCAACATTTACTAATACATTATTTAAATCAAGAGTTGTATTTGTTAACATGTTAATGCACTGTGAAGTAACATGAACAAATTATGAACGGCTGTATTTTTATTAACATTAACAAAGATTAACAAATACATTAACAAATGTATTGCTCATGGTTAGTTCATAAATTAACCTTATTGTAAAGTGTTACCACAAATTAGATAAGATGCTTGAACACACATATAAGATCCAGACAGGTGAAACAGAATATTTTTGTAAGTTGGATTCATAAAGACTTCATTTGTTTCTGAAAGAATGATTCAGTAATAGACACATTTTTAACAGTAATTTGTTGTCACCTAGTGGCGAAACTTGGAACTTATTGTAATCGCTGTCCTGTGATTTATCAACAAAAACGCTTAGCAACTTAAAGTCGTAATATGTATTTCTGTTTTGAAGTATAACCACAACTTCACTATTGGAGACGCAAAGACTGGTAGGACAAATTCTTTTCAAACCGTTATTTTGATGCATTTAAATAAATCTTCCGTTCCCTTTTCATCTGTATCTGTTTTATAACGAGCAGAATCTGTAAGTAACTTAACAAACCATAGACAGATAACCAATGAATAAACTATTATGTTGCAGTTTGGAAATGTTGAACACAATTGAATTAATTCAAGGTGCACATTTTTATTATGCAAAGCTCTGTCTTTTACAAATGAGTCTCTTTTGATCTTTACTAAATTAAGATGCTTCTGACTCAAACCAGCAACAGTTAAAAGAACAAAGGATCATCTAAATCATATTGTACTTTGCTGTTTGATGATCATTCAATATCAAACAATGACAGTACAAACAGTACTGTCATTTATAGTATCCAACCATTTTGTCAGAGGTGAATATATGCAGGTTTAAAGGATTTCAGGCTGCTTCCGAGAAAATAAGAATATGTACAAAGTTTAATAATCTATCTCTCGGCCCTGCACAGTTTTGCTGAGCTCAGGTTTCCAATCACCCTGGATAAAATGATGGGTCCAGCCACGTCCAATGAATTTCTGGGCTTTAACTCGAATACAGTTAATTTCCAGGCCTCATGGCATAAGGAATCAATAGGATTCGCTTCTACCTTCCTAAACACTCAAAGCTGTTCTAAACAGGAATTACTATCTTTGCTCAGCTACTTAAACTTCATGATGCGAGTAATTCCACAAGGCCACTCTTTCATCTTACATCTCCTCACTCTTGTATCTTCGATTCATGCGCTAGAAACAAGTGTCAGGCCACAGCAGCAGCAAGCCTGGGTCGTGCCTCAGATTACCCACTTTCCTCCTCCCTCCGCCTAGCCACACACCGCTGCTTTCACCGGCGCCGCACCGGCGCCATCTCTCACCCTACCTCTCTTTTGTCTTTGGTCTACAGTTAAACTACGGACCTTAGCGTGAGGCTGCCTCCGCTATCGCCGCAGGCCTAGACGTCCTATTTTCTCCAGCTTCCCTCTTTTTCTAACCATTTAACCAATTTTAGCCCATTCACAAGATGTGCTGATCAGTCATACAAACACATTGATGTGTCATCTGGAAAGCCTGGGGCTACAAGAGAATATGCAGAAAATATATCATCTCTCTCTGACTCCACATCCTTCTCCAGAACCCCTTCCCTCTTCAGTTGGACTTTGAGGTGCAAGGATGTGCCTTAGGGGGTTAGATGTCACAGTCATGTTTTGTGTAGTTTCATTATTTTGTTCCGTTTATTGTCACTGTCTTTGCCTGAGTTCTCATTTGTTACCATGATTTGTAATGGGTTTCACACCTGTTCCCTGTTCTGTTGATTACCTATAGTTCATTGTTCGCTGCCGTTAATGTGTAGTTTTTTTGTAATTCTTAGTGTTTATTAATAATCTTCTGTCTAGATTATTTCTTGGTTTTGTGACAGAGCTCTGTAGTGAACGGCACATTCCAGGGCCCAGTTTATGGCCGGGCCCCTCTCTGTCCGTAACAGTGGACAAAGGTTTGCTACATTTTGATTGGATCTTGGTGGACTAACACAAACAAACTGTCCAACGCCATCAAATAAAGATGTAAGGACAACATCCAGACCTCTCTCAGAGGGCAAGAAGAAGACCTCTTGTACCAAGCCTGGAAAGGACAGGACTTCTCATTGGGCCACAGGCAGTTTCTGCCCTTCACCCATCTAGAGACTACTTCTTAAGGTTGGCCACAGACCGCCATAGTAATTCCTCAGGACCTTAGCAGCAATGAGTGAAACAAAGAGAGATCACAAAGATCCATCCCAATCCATTCAAAACTATGTTTGAAAACCTTAGAACTGATGCAAACTACACATTTATTTCATACTTATTCACAGAAATAAGTATTCTCAGTGTCAGCTATTTGTAGTACAACATCTGACACAAATTTAGCTGTTAATGTACAATTGAATGAATGCATAACAGTTCAATCTTTTTCCATCATGTTTAGTCTCTATTTGTTTAGAATATTGCCAAAGGTATTCTGGTGGTGGTTTGGAAGGTGATAAATGCATTGGTAAATTTTAAAGACACTGTAAAGACTTCCAACTTTGTGCTTTAAGCAAATGAGTTCCACAGGGGAAAGAAGGGTGGGCCACACTTTGTGTGTCCCCTCTGATGCCAGCAGCCAATCACAGCACTCGAATGGAGAAGCACCAAATTGCAGTCTCCTCCTCATCGGAAAGGGATAAAGGTACCCTTTTAACAGACACTCCTTGTTCTGAGTCTGCCCTTCAAAGGGGAAAGACATATCAGATATAGCGTTCTGGGTCTTAACTCTGTAAGGAGTTATACAGATATACTGTTATGAGTCTGTCCTGCACGGGGATAGACACTAACAGATACATTGTTCTGAGTCCTTCTCTCTCTCACAGGCTCCTGTTTCTCCTGGCGTTAAATACTCTCTCCACGCCAATTACTGAAACAAGAAACAGGTGTTTATCATTTGCGTCTAATCCACTCAGACACCGCGGGTCTCCTCCCTCTCTCTCCCGTTGCAGATTCCACTAAACTACGCCCCCCTTGCCACAAATGGCTTTCTTCTTCCAGAATGCGACACACACTTCTCATGGACATTGTATAGAATTCAGCCAACCAGATGACGACTTTGAAAATGTGCCATATGCATCAAACGTTCAGCCAGCGGTCTGTGGGCGTGACATCTGAGGCTGAGAAAAATTAATGATATTTAGACTAACTAATGAATTATATTTTCTACAAGCGAGTAACCATATTTTTGTCTTGCGCTAGTCATGAATATCACCTGTGTAATGACTGAGGCAAATCAGACACAATTATTGGTTAGTTAACCAATAGTTTTAAACTCACTCTGGAGTCTGTCCCCATCCCCCGGGAAGTTTTCAGTTACAAGTTTATTGCGCTGAGGAATGTGGTTGCCGCATGGAGAACAGAGTAGAGACACAGAAAATCTGCATCTTCCCTGCATTTTCCACACAGAACACAGACTCTATGGCATTAATGTATGGACAGACTGTGCTATAAATGAATCCTTCTCAGGAAATGGTATCCATTATTACTGATGTTGTATTGTACTCATTGTATTTACATGTTTGATGATTGTTAAATGTTATGACATGCACGGTAACTTCAATCATGCCATGTTTAGTGTCTATACGTTCGTAGCGGGAAGATTTAAATGCTTGTGTATGCGGTACATCCATACCTGTGCAACACATCAGTATTAAAAAAATATTTAATAGTTCTGATTCAAGAACTCAGCTTGTTAATCTTTCTGGGTTGTAAAAGCCCTGACAGGAGGGGTGTTGCCACCCAGAATTACAACATCTTCATTGGTCCGGTCAACAACTGAGAGGTGTGACTTTGACCAGAGGTTAAAAACCAGCGAACAGTGCCACTCCCGCTCTTCTTCCTTGCTTCTGGACAACCGAACAGGCTGGTACAACACCCAGCCATGTGCTCATCACCCAACAGACTGGCAACAACTTCAGATGATAACCTCAAGAGTTATCCTCAACCTGCAGATCCGACGCTCCTCAGCCTAAAGGCATCTTGCAAGTATTGTACATTTTAATGCTAAACAGCGATTTAGTATTGATTTGTAAAGACTTACCTTTGCTTTTGCTAAAAGAAACTGATGAGTCCTTTCCAGATTGCCTTTGACATTTCATGTAGCTCTAGTAACAGCATCTCTTCCGGTTCAACTCTATCATTACTCATTCTGACTTGTGTATGTGTGTGTGTTAGGTTTTTGCTCCTAATTCGTGCCTCATCCCAGACCTCTTACTTGGCAATTGAATGAGCAATCACTCAGCGCTGAGGGAGAATATAATCTCATTTTATTGATAAGAAAAGAGAGAATATATAGAAAGAGTACAAGGGGTGTAGTATAGGTTCAGCCAATGAGAGAGAGAATACATCATATGGCTCATGATATAGGAATGTGATACATATAGAAAAACAAGTCTAAATATGGTCATCTCCCGGTTAACTATCCAGGAGTTCCTTGCTATCCCAAAGACCTTCTCCTATGCTTTGTAATACAAAAAGCAAGGGACCATTCCCTGTCTCCCATTCTATCCTAGTAGAGCCTTGTTCCTTATATGGGAATGGTTCCGGTACATAAAGAAAACCATATGTTTAAACATAGGATAGCTTCAGCCATGAACAAAGAAACCTCTGTCCACTTTCCTTCAATGCTGAGACCAACATAAAATCTATCAGTGTGTGCCCCTTTTGGCAATAAAATTGCCACACCCAAGTCTCAGCATTACTTTTTCATATACAAATACAATCACTTTCTTTACCTTCAAAATCACAACATTCTTCAGCAAACATTTCCTTCATTTTTCTTCAAAATTACTAACATTTAACAGTTCTATTCATCAAAGCATATTGAGAGGATACAAAGTTGTTCATGGCACGATTAATCAAAGCTCTAATAAATGGAATAATACAACAGATAATAAATGTCATAATTAATAGTATTACACCTATAGGAATCAAAGCAGATACAAGCATTTGTTGCCATCCTGTGAGCCATGCTAAGAACCCACTTTGATTATCAGTAACTTCTCGTTCTTGTAATTCTTGAGCAATTCTTGTCATATTTTTTAAACCCTCTGAAATAAAATGACCATCTGCATCATTTTCAGGGATATAAGTACAACAAGAGGTACCAACAATAACACAGACTCCTCCTCCTGCCGCAGTTAATTGATCTAAAACTAGCCTGTTTTGCAGGGCCGTTAAACGGAGCCCTCGGAGTTCCTGTTGAACACCAGCCAATGTGTCTCTTGTAGTATTGATAAATGAAATTAGCTCATATCTTGTAACCTCAACTTCAATTTGAAGACTAGAGACACCTATTCCTGGAAACACTGCTTCAAAGAATCTTTCAGTACCAGTCCAGAGTCGATGTTGCTTTGGTACTGGATTATCTCTGCTTAAACTACTAGTTGAACTGCGGCTAGAGAGGGAGCGTTTCTTTTTCTGTTTTTGTTTTGTCATAACGTGAGGTTTGTGTGGTCTAATAACCATGGAATATTCTTCCAAAGTTACTAGAGCACATCTTCCACTCCAATTTTCTGGAAGAGTAGTGTAGACTTTATGTCCACAGAGCCAAAACCAATCTTTTACAGCTCTAGTTCCCCGTGAGGCAGGAGCATATCTATAGCAATTTTGACCTGGCACAAGTGCACAATGTTTAGAACACACATCTTGAATAAAAGGATTAGCCCATCCATAAGCAATCATAGTAGATATAGGATGTGGTGTTCCTTTAGAACACTCAGTCATATTAGCTTTTGGATAATGCAAAATACAACTCATACAACAAGACATATTTTCTACCTCGCAATGATGGTATGTTCGATTACATTTACTTTTAGGAACTACCCCCAGTCTCACTGTTCCAATTTCTCTTTCCATACATAACAGTGAGTCTGGAATAGAGCCAATGGTTGTCACTTTAGCATGTGCTTGCGTTGCAAGCAGTATTATTCTACTTTTTCCACAACTCCATATTGCAGTTCTATTTGGAGCCATCATTCCAGTAATGCTAACAAAAAGAGGACATTCTAATTCTTCTTCTGTCCTTGGTGATTTAACGTCTACATGTGGTACAGAAGCACTATGTGGCATTTTGGTGCAAACATAACAGTCAACTGTTTTTCCTTCAGATTTGGCAGTGTAATTAGCTAATCTCCACCACGTTAGCTGCAAAGGCATGTGGTTCTTCTTCATAATGTACCCAAGTTTCATTACCAGTGCTAACAGCAGCTTGTATGTGAATAAACACATTTGTCAGCACAACCAGGTAAAATATAAATTTAGCAATCATGGCCAGAGAGCTTAGATGATAATTATTGCTGGTTCTAGATCTCTAGCAATCTCCTTTTTCTTCTCCTCGTTGAACGTCTTGGTTCACCTTCCTTCGGATCTTTCCTTGGCTCACTGGCTTCCTTCTTCTCATTGACCAGAACGTTCCCCTGGCATGGAGCTGCTTTCAGTCGACTGGCATGGATCCACTGCGGCTGGAAGTCAGTCAGCACTCCTGTTCTCGTCACAGCAATCACCGTGGCGGGCCCCAGATATTTCGGCTCACCCAGTTTTGTGGGCTTCAGACACTTAATCAGCACCTGTTGTCCTGGAACGAAAGGATGAGTGGGTTTTTCTGCACGAAGAGGGAGAGAGAGAGACATATCACCATTGATGCTATTCAAAGTTTTAATTAGGGAATCCACATAATCCGTGATGATCACCTCCGTGTCACCTGTGGAAAAATTGCCAGCGCGACCTCTGACCCATGGGGTCGGGAAAGGTCTACCCATAAGGATTTCAAATGGAGACATCTTTGTTGTTGCTGATGGTGACATTCTAATTTCTGTCAATACGGCAGGCAGCAGATCAACCCAATTTCTGCCTGTATCAAGACACGCTTTATTAAGACGATCTTTGATAACCCTATTCATGTTCTCAACTTGTCCACTAGATGGAGCATGAAACGGTATATGTAAACTCCAGGTAATATTAAGCTCTTTGGCTAACAATTGTGTGACTTTGGAAGTGAACGGTGTTCCATTATCACTATCTATAACCATTGGTATACCAAAACGCGGTATAATGTCCTTAGCCAGAACTTTAACTACCGTCTGTGCATTTTCTTTTCCACACGGAAAAGCTTCAGGCCATTTAGAAAATCTGTCAACAATCACAAGCAAATATTTATTATTTCCGCAAGGAGGCATGTGCGTAAAATCAATTTGCAAGTGTTGAAATGGTAGCTCAGGATGTGGTAAAGCGTCATGTTTAGTTGCCTTGTGCTTGTTGGTTTGAGCACACACCAGGCAAGCATCCAATATCAACAGAGTATTTCTTCGAACATTTGCTATGCAATAAGATCGATTCAACATTTGTATCACTTTCTTTTTTGACACATGTGATACACCATGATAATATCTACATAGCATAACAATCGCAGATGCAGGTAGTGCAAGTCTACCTTGTTTGTCTCTCAAGATTCCAATTTGATCTGGTTTTACTTCATTGTCTGACCAGTAAGTCAAATCAGCTTGCGTAGGGTTAGCTTGTAATATTTTAATGTCCAAATCATTAGTCAATAATGAATTCATCATAGGCACATCTGTGCCCCTTTCACCTACATGTGGACTTAACATTACTTCTTTAGCAGCCCATTTCGCTACTTCATCTACAAATCTATTTCCTTTGTCTTCATCTGTTACTCCTGACGCATGTCCTGCTACTTTAATAACAGCGAGTTTTGATGGTTGTTGTGCTGCATTAATGAGCTCCGCTACAATACTATGGTGAGCAATTGGCTTTCCATCTGAGGTTTTAAAATTTCTTTCTTCCCACAATTTAGCAAAATCATGTACTATGCTATACGCATATTTAGAGTCAGTGTATATATTAACACACTGATCTTTTGCCAATTGACAAGCTCTGGTTAAAGCAATTAATTCTGCAACTTGCGCTGACCTGTATGGCAAAGAGTATGCCTCAATTACACGATCAGGTAATTCAACAATAGCATACCCACACAAGTATACATTATCATTTGGCTTGAAACAGGATCCATCAATATACTACCAATTCTTCCCCTCCTCCAGGACAGATGTAGAAACATCTGGCCTGCAGGCAGTCGAAATCTGGATTCTGTCCAGGCACTCGTGATCATCACTCTCAAATTCACCTTGCGTCAGCAATCTGTGCAAATGGACAGTAGGGCCATGAATAACAGAAGTTGGCTTCAAAATCAAATTAGCAGTAGCTAATAATATAGCTTCATAGCCAGAGCGGCGTTGAGCAGTCATATGTTGAGTAGAAATATTACTCATAATGACTCCTACCTGATGAGAGGTATGCACTATCAATTTATGTGATAACACAATTTTTTCAGCATCTTGTACCATGATCGCTGTGGCAGCCACTGCACGCAAACAAGCAGGAAGTCCCCTGGCTACTGAATCCAGAGTTTTAGACAAATAAGCTATGGGACGAAAAGTACTCCCATGCTCCTGGGCCAGGATTGCTGCGGCTGTACCCCCACTTTCATGCACGTACAGGTGAAAGTCTTGAGTGTATTTTGGGAGGCCGAGTGCAGGAAGTTTCATAAGGGAGTATTTCAAATGTCTGAATGCTTGATCCATCTCAGCTGTCCATGTGATGTCCTCTGTGTCCCCCAGAGTAGCAGTTCGTAGGACTTTATCATACATGGAACAGTTGGGCACCCATGATCGGCAATAATTAACCAGTCCCAGGAAGCTTTGCATCTGCTTCCGTGTTGATGGGTGCTTGAAAGTAGCAATAGCCTTCACTCTGTCAGCAGACAATTGCACTTTGCCCTGTGACAATTCATGTCCAAGGTATTCGACCCTCCTCTGTACCCACTGTAGTTTCTCTCTTGAGGCTTTGAAACCAGCCTCTGCCAAAATGTTGCATACAATTTTAGAGGCAGCAGCACACATGTCCTCAGTTGCTCCTGTGATAAGGATGTCATCTGCATATTGAAGCAGACATGTGTTTGGAGGAAGTTTGGCATTTTTCAGCGTAGCGTGCACTACAGCAGAGAAAACAGCCGGAGAATCTCTGAACCCTTGTGGGAGTCTTGTCCACGTTAACTGTGAATTTTCCAAGGTAAAAGCAAACAATGGCTGAGTTTGGCGATCAACAGGAATGCTGAAGAAAGCACTGGAAATATCTAAAACAGTAAAAAAAGAATGTTCAGAAGGAATAGAATTAATTATAGTTTGCACATCAGGTACAATAGGAGACAATGGTGTTACCAACTCATTAACTTTTCTCAAATCTTGTGATTTCCGCAGGCAGTGTTTTAGTCAAAATAAAACGATAATCTCGTCCCGTCAATTGACTGTAAGTAGTTAACCGTTGTAACACTGCCACAAATTGATGTGGTGCCCTAGCTGGATCAGGCAGATCTTTGCAAATAGCCACTGCCTCCGTAACACTCAGAGGAGTAATTTTGTAACCATCTGGAAGCTGTACAAATGGAAAAACTTCAGTTGTGGACGGCAACTGCGGATACAATCGATTGGTCAAGGGCTTTGGAATTTCAGCAGTAACAACACATTCATATGGAGGAAGGGACGCATCAGGTTTCAGCTGAGACTGAGAGGGAGAGCTGTCTTGTTTTTTCAGCTCTAGACCCTTATCCCAAAGAGTTTTCATCTTCATCCAAGCTTTATATGCATCTTTCATATAATCAATTGGCCATCCTGGGTCACCCCAAGAACTAAAGATCATATCCTTTGCAGCACGCATATCTTCATCTTTAAAAGAACCATCGCGGGGAAACGGATCTAATTGTATTTTCCCTTCTGACCATCCCGCGAGATTAGAGAGATAGGGTTCTGTAAAAAACGCTTTATTATTGCGATTCATGAAATCCCTCGGGGTTTCCCCCATCAACGGTCGACTAATCGTTTCACCCATTTGAAACAGCCAACAAAGATCTCTCCTTTGCTTTAATAAAAACCTTACAATTTCAGAGAATGGCCAAACAAAATACAAGTTAAAGTCTGCAGCTTTATATTAACTTGTTAGTATTTTTGGCAAAAAGAAAAATTTTAAATTCAGTATTATTCATTCAACTGCCAACAAGGACCTGAGGATATCACCATGAAATGGACTAAGAGAGAGAAAATCTTCAACTCAAACTCATCTATTCCCTTCCCACGCATATATAATCCGTGAGGATAACACCAAAAAATGAAAGGGTGATCAATCCTCTTTCACTCGTCCCGTATTCATCAAAATACGAGGATATCCACTTTTAACAAATATGAAAAAAGTGCGGCACAAAAATACAAGGATCAATTTCTCAACAGACAGTAAGATGCACTTAAGCATTTTATTTCTTACCTGTCTGGAGAAATCCCGACGAGCCCCCAAATTGTTAGGTTTTTGCTCCTAATTCGTGCCTCATCCCAGACCTCTTACTTGGCAATTGAATGAGCAATCACTCAGCGCTGAGGGAGAATATAATCTCATTTTATTGATAAGAAAAGAGAGAATATATAGAAAGAGTACAAGGGGTGTAGTATAGGTTCAGCCAATGAGAGAGAGAATACATCATATGGCTCATGATATAGGAATGTGATACATATAGAAAAACAAGTCTAAATATGGTCATCTCCCGGTTAACTATCCAGGAGTTCCTTGCTATCCCAAAGACCTTCTCCTATGCTTTGTAATACAAAAAGCAAGGGACCATTCCCTGTCTCCCATTCTATCCTAGTAGAGCCTTGTTCCTTATATGGGAATGGTTCCGGTACATAAAGAAAACCATATGTTTAAACATAGGATAGCTTCAGCCATGAACAAAGAAACCTCTGTCCACTTTCCTTCAATGCTGAGACCAACATAAAATCTATCAGTGTGTGACCCTTTGTGTATGTTATGTTACGTGTTTGTTAGTTTAGTTATGTGTTTGTGAGTTAGTTAATAAAGATTGTGCACAGGACATGTTTGGTTCTGACTCCGTCTGCTAATGAATTGCCTCTTAAGTGATAGATCTGGACTACGTGCTCTGAGTAGTACAGTACAATAAGAAATATTATTTTTCCATAACTTGGAAATTAACATTTCTTAGAATTAATAAACAATCAACACTGAGCGTTCACTGGACGAACAGATTAACTGATTGTAATATTAACTTTAATGTAGCTATGTCCAGTTAATCTGATTAACAGATTTGCACATTCATAATTAATCATAATTAATAATCATAGTGAGTTATGAAAAATTATTAATATTTCCCCTTTGAGTTAATTTTCGCTACACCTGTCATAGTGACAGTGACTAAAGTAAATATCAAAAATGGTGATGCCACATTAACACAATTCTACATTCTAAATTATTTACCTTAATGAAGCTTTTTTCAAACATTTGTTAATCTTAGTTAATATTAAGGGCCAATACTTTACACAACACTATTTTCAAATAAAAACGTAAAACATTTTATGCGTTCTGACTGTTAATTTACACAACAATGGCATTTTGGGGGCCTAAAAATGCAGACTTTTAAAAACGGGTTTCAAAGTGCAAAGTTTCTGAAAACAATACAATTATCATCTCCATTTAAACTACAAAAATGTTAATTTGTGAAAGCGGTGACATAATGCACATGTTGTCACGGTAATCACGAAGACGAAGACAGATCCAAGTGCAGCAGAGTTTTATTAAAGGGTAATCCAAAAATGTAATCCACAGAGCGGGCAAGGGTCAAAGTCCATTAAATCAGTCCAAACAAACAGGTACAAAATAACACAAAGAAAAACCAAAACAGACAACCAGGGAATAAGAAGACGCATGACATTAAACAACGAACCACAACCAAAGACAGACACAACTCAGTATAAATAGACAGACACTAATAACATAATACAGTCCAGCTGGGTGCAATGAAGTGATGATGAGTCCAGGCAGTGTGTTATGGGATATGTAGTGTATGTAACAGGTGGAAATAAGAGTCAGGGATGAAGTGCCCTCTAGTGGCTGATAGGGCACTCTCACTGGTGATCATGACACATGTGTATTAAAGGTGCTCTAAGCGATGTCATGCGCTTTTAGGCCAAAACATTTTTTGTCACATCCAGCAAACATCTCCTCACTATCCGCTAGCTTCCTGTCCCCTGAACACACTGTAAAAAAACGCGGTCTCTGTAGTCGCCACAAGCTCCAAAAACGGCAACAAAAACTACCTGGTGCAGCCTGGACCACGAAACATAATAAACATGCTTCAGCCAATAACCAACAAGAATGATTTTAAATGCGTGTTCATGACTGTTTTAGGAAGCACGGAGGGGAGGGGAGGGGGAGGAGGAGGGAGGGTCTAGCTATCCTCTGTTTTGTTTGACAACACTTTGAACGTCAACAGGAAGTTACTCCACCCAGGATCGCTTAGAACACCTTAAAGTGTTCAGTTTATAGGCATGGACTGTTTCTTTACAAAGTGTCATTGCCAACTACTGGCCTGGCATGAATAATACAGCATTTTTATTAGTTTTTGTGGGTCTTTGTGAATTGACAATTTATTTATTTTTTTTATAAAAGTTATTTAAATGTCTTAATTGAACTAAGGCCTAATCCTGCTTAGTCTAAGCCCTGTATGTGAAACCAGGCCTAAATGTCTAAATGAAAACAATATGTTACAGGTTGGTCCCGAGAATGTGCATCTGCTTTCTAAAGCAAAATGATTTTAATTGACTTTTAATTGAATTTTGCCATTTTAGGTGGTCGGGCTCTTCCTTTTTCATGGTTTTGGCTGCTCTTGTCCTATAAATGGTGTACCTTCTGTTTTAAGCTTTAAGCCTGTAAGGGGTTGTTATCTTAATTTAATTTTCAGAACAATAAATGAACACTCATACAATAAGTTACACAGAAAGGCTGTTACAAGAAAACAATTTAATTGGAAAAATAAGGACAAAATGTAAAGCTCAGATATTTTTAAATGTTACAAAGCATTTGCTATGCAGTTTAAAAGCAATACCAGGGTTCTTATGGGTAAAAAGCAGTTTTTTTTTTTTTTTTTTTTCCAAAAAAATGGAAATATTATATGTAATACTTTGATATGTAGATTATTTAAAAAAGTATACTTACACACACACGCAAGTTTGATTTTGTGAATTCCATAGGCGTAATGGTTTTTATATTGTACAAACCGTATTTTCTATCCCCCTACACCAACTCTACCCCTAAACCTACTCATCACAGGAAACTGCACATTTTTACTTTCTCAAAAAAACTCATTCTGTAAGATTTATAAGCCTTTTGAAAAATGGGGACATCATTGGGGACATGTCCTCATAAGTCACCCTCTCCTTGTAATACTTATGTCATACCCATGTCATTATACAAATTTGTGTCCTGATATGTCATAAAAACGCACGCGCGCACACACACACACACACACACACCCATTTATCTGTTTATCTGTTTATACTGTAAGTGTTTTGATGTGAGATAACCAACCCACATTACTTTCTCACATTCAAAATGGCCAAAGTATGCTCTTTGCGGTCAGTTGCAAAGTGTTGATTAGCTTGCATTGGTCTACTGTTGTGGTCTTTACACTTAAGCAATAGCAGACCCTCACTTGTGTCTGTTTCAGGATGTGTCTTGCTGACCTGATTTCTTTTATGTGTGTTTGTGCTTGTGCCACCAGTGACCTTTTAAGATAACTGCACCCACACTGGTGTAGGGACAAAAACTGCAGAGATATGCACTTTGGTCAAAACAAGCTGCAAAAGCTTTTAATAGTACCTCTCAGAAACTGACTGACTTATTGCTTACATTTCATTATGGTTCTAAACTATTTGTTGGGAGAATTTGTTTTTATGTCAAAAATGAATGCTGTTTACCTGTTGACAGGAAAGTCAAACTGGATCAATGCATTGCTTACAAATGATTCAGTGTGGAACTCTTGTATTTTCTAAATTGAGTTACAGTACATCAGTTATACTGTAGGCAATGTATGTCAAAACATGTGATTGTCATTGTTTTGTCTCAAGATGCACACCAGTAATGTTTTTTAAGGCATGTATAAAAGCTACTTAAATGTCCTAATTAAACTAGGGCCTAATCCTTGTTTAATCAAATATCTGTCTGTGAAATCATGCCGAAGCATATTTGTATTGTTTAACATCATGTTTACATAGCACACACAACACCTCTGCACCCTTACTCCCAATTTCTCTCAACATGAAGACAGGAGAAGTGTGGGATGGGGGATCAAAGTAACTTGGGTTACTCATTTGAAAAAGTAACACAGATAGCTTGTTTAAAAGTAACGCATTTATCTTACTAGTTAGTCTGATTATGTAACTTGCATTACTTGTAATGTACTTAATGTAATTCACAAAAATTAAAAAAAAAAAATTTGCCTGCATGTTGTTCAAAAACCATAGACTGTAAAAAAAAGATGACTGACGCACCTTCATTCTCTTATACTATAGAAAAGTGAAGCCGCCAGTGACCCAAGACGGCACTGACATCTTGTGCTAGTTACATTGTTCGGAGCCTGAGCACAAGTGAACGTGAAGTGGAGCCGCGGTATCATAGTCCCGCCCACACTCCCACAGAATCAATTGCAAGTACATGTCACTGAACTTTTTTTAAGTAGCCTGACTGCTCCAATTTTGATGTCTGCTGAATGTAGTACAACTGAAGGACTTTTAAAATAAGGTAAATACAACTACTAACCACATAGTCATATCCTGAATAAAGCCCGTTGGTGCCTCTATGACTACATCACTCAGAGAAGTTGTCAATCATAGCTGTCAATCAAGATGTCACACCCCCTTTTTATAGCATCAACTAACTAAAACCAAAATTTTTCAAAAAACGAACATTTGAACTTACTTCAACGTGATAAAAATTGCCTAAAATGATAGAAACCAACTTGAGGGGAAAAAAATTAAAAAATTAAAGAGTAATTTGTTTAGTTTGGCTCATGTCCCATTTGTTTAGATGGAGAGGGTGGGGTTTATGGCCTATACTGCATCCAGCCACCTGCAAAATGTTTCACTGTTCAGGATGTGTACGGCACCCTTGTTCCAAACCTGTGTGACTTTGTTCTATGAAATACACAGAATATATTGAAGAATGTTGGTAACCAAACAATACTAACTGTGTGGACAAAAAACAAAAACAAAAAAACATTTAGACAAATCCAAAAAAAAATCTGTCTAGAACAGAGGTTTCAAACCATTAACAATCTGTGGCCCACTCATTCAACCACAAAAACTTCCACAGACCCCCTAGACAACTTACTGTATAAACTAAAGTGATCTACATACACACTCTCTAAATGACAGAAGTCATGTACACTTAGTTTATACTGCACAGACACAGAACTGTTTGCTGGCCTTTGACCTTTTGATAAAGTCTCTTTTTTTATATTTTTAACCTGTTTTTGTTGCATATCCACAACATCCACAGCATTCAACTGTAAATAATGTTTCAAATAACAATGTGGTGTCATTGATCCTCATAAAGGTGTAATAGAATTTTTCTACAGGAAAGTTAAATACACTTATGATACAAATAAAGAATGGAAAGATAAATGTTTCATATTCAGATTACATATCGTAACTGGTCTGAAAAGGAAGTGTCTCTTTTCTTAATATGGAATTCATCTGTCTTTTTGGGGCCTGCTATTTGTACTATATTGTCTGCAGGAAGTCCACTAGGTCAAAGACTTGTTCATTCTCATGAAAACGTTAATGAGGACAAGGGGTGTCAACTGCAAGATAGAGAAGGTATAAATGATTATAATTTCACTCAGCCAATGAGAACTTATGAAGTGTGGACAATTTGCATACATGATATACTGAAGTTTGTCAGTTTATATGCCATATTCTCATTTTATTCTCAGGATGGAGACTGCTCACATGCCAGCTATCAAGAGGTTTTCTCTGTGTGCATTCGTTCTTATGTCTTGCATATCATGTAAGTAATTTATCATTTATTTATTTATTTAGGATTTTTGTAGTTTTTTATTATACATTATATTATCAAATTCAAAATCTAAAAAAGGTCTGCACTCTAAAACACATTTATTAATAACACACAGGAGATAAATGTTTTCGGCTCTTCGCTTTCGTCAGTGTTATTATATTATCAGTATTATATTATCAGAATAACTTGTGAGTTTGAAATTTCAGTTGACAATTACATATGAATTTCAGACTTTCTAAGTATTTGGTCCATCTTTTGCTTTAATGATAGAAGCACTCGAGCTGATTACCTTTTTGTAGTTTGATTTGAGAATGATCCAAAGAGCATTTTGTGCTTCGGTAGAAGAACATCTGAGCTTCTCTACAAAAGAGTTCACATGATCAGTGTCACATATGTGCTTCTCTCATCTATTTTTATCTATCTATCTATCTATACAAACTACCATCTATACAAACTCATCAGGACTTTTCTTGGTTTATTTCAGGTGTATCTACTATGACACCCAGTGTTTTCCAGCCAAACGTCTCAGTCACAGCACCAGCCGGTGGTTCGGTCATCCTGGAATGCTACACCACTGCTGATCTGGTTGTGACCTGGGTTTGGCTTAAACAAATCCCAGGACAAAAGTTAAACACTATAGCTTCCACATATTACAAGAAAATAAAACTTCAAGAAGAATTTGTTAATGAATCACGGTTTGAAGTGAAAGTTGATGTCAAGAAATCTGCATTAATTTTCACTAAGATTACATCCAGAGATGCCGCCTATTACCATTGTGCTGTGCTGTTATATGAGACGTTGCACTTTGGAGGGGGATCTTATCTAACAGTTAATGGTTAGTGGAAATCTGGAAATGGAGAAATTCTAAATATTTGTTTTATTATTATTACTGCCAATTTTATTTTTCATTATAGATGCAAAACCAATTAAAGTCATCCAGCAGCCTATTTTGGACACACATCATTTAGGAGACTCTGTGACTCTTCATTGCTCAATCTTTGGTGAGACTTGCTCAGGAGGGCAAAGCGTGTACTGGCTTAAATACGAACCAAGAGAGTCTCATTCAGGATTCATTTACACCGATGGAGACAGAAAAGATCAGTGTGAGAAGATCTCTGTGTCTGGATCGACTGTACAGAACTGCGTGCACATAGTACCCAAAAGCCTCACCAGTGATGAAACTTACTTTTGCAGTGTGGTCACATGTGGAAACCTAATCATTGGAAATGGAACTAAACTAACAGCTGATGGTAAAACTTTCTGTATTGCTCACATACTGTATAGTATCTACTATGTCTGAAATATCCTTTGCATTTAGCAAAATAATTCTTATATCAGTACTTCAGTACTTATATCAGTTTTCAGAGAATTTAATAATAGAAAAAAGTTATTTTCTTCCATTTGGACTATTCAGATTTAGATGATAAAATTACATCTTATTTCATAAACCTTTTCCCCCCCAGTTTTTTCTCAGAAAACAGTCTATATCATCGCACTGCTCTCCACTATATTAGTGATATCAGTGATAGTGAATATAATAATGGTGCTGTCATGGAGAAGAGCTGCACACAGAGGTAAGACCCTTTTTCATTCAACCCACATTTCAAAATTACATTGTCTAAAAAAACAAAAAACAACAAAAACGAATACACTATTATATTATATAATTATTTTTTTTTATTTTTATTTTTTATTTTTTTTGTGTGTTTGAAAGAAGTATCTTGTGCACACCCAGGCATTAAAAACAGTACTAATGTGAAATATTATTTGATTTTAAAACAACTGTTTACTATTTTAATATATTTTAAAATATAATTTATTCCTGTGATGCAAAGCTGAATTTTTAGCATCATTACTCCAGTCGTCAGTTTCACATGATCCTTCAGAAATCATTCTAATATGCTGATTTGCTGCTTAATATTTTTATGGAAACACTGATGCATTTTTTCCCCAGGATACTTTATAAATAGTTCAAAAGAACAGCATTTATTTAAAATATTTATAACATAAATATAACATTATAAATGTCTACTGTCACTTTTGATTAATTTAATACATCCTTGCTGATTAAAAGTATTTCATTCTTTATATATATAAACTTGATTTACATATATATGATTTGATGTACAACGACTGCTCTAATTTCTAATTATGATAAATTTTAAGGTGTTGGCGTGGCCCAATCTACAGTCCTGGTGAGTTGAAAGCTTTATACTCTTACATACAGCTATGAGTGAGTGTGGGTAAGCTGTGCCACTCAAATAAATATCGACATGAAACATTAATGGTGGTTTATATTATTTAATAATATACTTTAAAGGGTTAGTTCACCCAGAAATGAAAATTATGTAATTTATTACTCACCCTCATGTTGCAAATTAAGGTATTTTTAATGAAATCCGATGGTTCAGTGAGGCCAGCAAGATAACAGTTTCAGTGCCCATGGTACTAAAAACATATTTAAAACAGTTCATTTGACTACAGTAGTTCAACCTCAATGTTCCAAAGCGATGAGACTTTTTGTGCGGCAAAAAAACAAAAACAAAAAACCCCCCACTACTTTTCAACAATATCTAGTCATGGCCGATTTCTAAACACTGCTTCAAATTTTTTGTTTCAAATAAGTGGTTCAGAGTGCCAAAGTCACGTGATTTCAGCAGTTTGGCAGTTTGACTTGCGATCCGAACCACGGATTCGAAACAAAAGATTTGTAACTTGCTGGCAATAGAGGCCTCACTGAGCCATCGGATTTCATCAAAAATATCTTAATTTGTGTTCTGAAGATGAACAAAGGTCTTACGGGTGTAGAACGACATGAGGATGAGTAATAAAGAACATTATTTTTGGTTGAACTAACCCTTTAAGTCTAATTTTGCTGCACATTAAGATATTCATAAACAATATATGCATGCATATATGTACCAGTACAGATTATTGACAAAATTCTCTCATTCTCTCATTAGACTGCTGACATAGACTCAGAAAATTATGCATCGCTGAAGTTTTCTTCACACCAGCCTACATGTAAAATAAAAAGCCACAAAGAGGTAGATTCTGTGGTCTATGCGTCTGTCCGTCAAACAAGAAGTGTTAAATAAGGATTTACTCATTCTTAATGCTTGTCATGTTGTAACTGTGTGAATATTGACTTTTAGACTATTTTGTTTGTAAATTATTTAAATGAATGTCACATTCATCATGTAGTCTTAAATAATATGAGCTTCACATCATTCAGTTTCAAGATTAAATCTTGTATTTGGATCTCAAGGCAGTTTACAGTTGACAAAGTGATGAGTGAGAGACTTTTGTTAATGACTTTTGTTTGACTTTGAGAATTTGGTCTTTTATAGAATTTTTATGTTGTTGTCTTAAAATGTTGTCTTATAGGGCTTATATCTTATAATAGCATTTATGTGTCATTGTAGTGTCTCCATGTAATTCAATGTCATTAATATGTTTAAATAAACACATTAAACATGAAAAAATCCTACATTGTGTGTTTACAATAATTGACCAATAAATTCAGCACCATGGAGAGGGGTAAAATTTTGCAAATGAGGGGGAAAAAAATGTCTGTGCAAATTGCTTGGCATAAATATACACACATATATACACACACACACACACAAAATATATATGTATTATTACAAATTAACCCAAAAATGACCCAAACATGGAAAATAGAGTCATAGTAGATGGTATGTATTTCTCTTAATCACTGTTGCAGCATTATGCAAACATGCAGAAATGTACTACTATTCACATCCAGGTGATGGCAGTCAGACATCACTAGTACACACAAACACAGATACACTCTTTATACAGTATAAACATGTGTTAACAATAAACATATTTACAACTAATACAACTTAAATTTTTTTAAGTGAAAAAAAGTGTTTTCTTTCTTCCTCTTCTAGACTGTTGTATCACATACCATGTACTTGTCCAACAATATTTCAGTCATTCTATTCTATAGTTGATACATCATAAAGTATTGTAACAAATAATTATTACCTTTTTTTTTTTTTTTGCATGTCATCACCCTAAGCATCTCTAAAATGCATTCATCTGGCCTGCTGACAAGATTAGATGTTTGCTAGTTGCATTTACTTACACACTGTATACTTAGCAGCTTACTTCAGGAAACGGACAGTATTTTGTGCATGCAGAGAATCAGTAGAGTCACATGATGAAGCCCTCAAATAGCAAATCTGTTTATACACTGACACCACATTTAGACAGAGGTGAAAAAGGCCCAGGACGAAGACAAAATGGACAGCATCTACATGATCCTCTTTCTCTTTCTTCATGAAGTCTGTAAGTACAAAATAAGTCATTTTATTATTCTTTCTTTCTTTTTTTTGAATAGCAATACATTTACAAAACATTTGATCATTCTTTTACTAAACATTTACATGGCATCTTAGGAAACTGTTATTTATTTTTCCAACAGGTGAATATAATTGCAGTGTTGCTCATGTGGATCAGGTTTTAACCGCTCAAGAGGGGGACCGTGTGTTGTTATCTTGTCTTATTATAGATGATCAGTTACACCGAGCATTATGGTATAAACAGGTTCTTGGAGAGAAACCTGTCCTAGTAGTGTCTTCATATCACCATTCTCAACCGAATGAATTTTCTTCAGATTTTGAAGAAACTCACCATTTTCATGCAGTGCGAACGGCTGATAGTTTTAACTTAACCATCTTGAGGACTTCGAAATCTGATTCAGGCACGTATTTCTGTGCCGCTGCCTTCGCCAATATTGTTTCCTTTGGGACCGGAACTATTCTGCTGGTTAAAGGTGAGGATTATAATACTCTTTTTTTTTTTTTTTAAAGATGGGTTATTCCATTTATTATCAATGCTGATTGTTTTTTCCCCTTATAGGTGCAGACCTCAAACCTGCTGTTATACAACAGCCTGTGCTTGGTGTTATCAAGCCAGGAAGCAATGTGACTCTGCAGTGCTCAGTGCAAGTGAAAATGTGTGATAAAGGAGTACAATTAGTCTACTGGTTCAGACAGAGTTCGGACACAATCCATCCAGGAATGATTTACACTCATGGAGACATGAAAAATGAGTGTGGAAAGAAATTTGCAGCCTCCACTTCCAATGCACAGAGTTGTCTGTATAACCTCCCCAAGATGAATGTTGGTCTCTCTGATGCTGGAATGTACTACTGCACTGTGGTAACTTGTGATGAAGTTTTATTTGGAAATGGCACAACGTTGGTCATAGAAGGTATGTACATTATTTTTGAGAAGTATTACTTTTTAACAGACACTTTTATCTAAAGCAACTTGCAGTAGGAACATCACAAGACATTTATTATAAGAGCAATATTTGCAGTGCATAATGCCATGTTTCAAAGATAGATTAGATAAGATAGTTAGGTACTGGGGGTGTAAACAATATAACGTGTCGCAATATATCACAATACAAAAATGCAACAATATGTAACGTGGATAGTGACAATTTTTATTGTGCATAATTCAGCCAAAATGAAAATTACTAAGAAAACTATTAGAAAAAATTCAAGTTTACAGAGTTTTAGTGTCAGTACTACATTGAACTACTTTATATTATGTTGAATATAAGGTATAATAATGCAATGGTGGAATATTTGTGGGTCCTAATAATGCCAAATGTCTTATGTTACCAGTAAAAAGTGGCCTAAATTATTTTAAATATATCTAGTCAAAGCATACCAGCCTATTCATTTCAACCCCCAATGTAATACATCTATCTATCTATCTATCTATCTATCTATCTATCTATCTATCTATCTATCTATCTATCTATCTATCTATCTATCTATCTATCTATCTATCTATCTATCTATCTATCTATATTTGTCTGTCTATCTATCTATCTAGATAAAAAATAGATAGATAGATAGATAGATAGATAGATAGATAGATAGATAGATAGGTAGGTAGGTAGATATCTTAAATCTTAAATTAAAGTAAAATGATTTTAAAGAAGACAATGAAGCCAAATGTTTAATATAATAAATGTTGTGGTGTACTATTTAATTGTGGGGATTGAACTTGGTTTGACAAAATATTTTTAGAGCACACTATGATTTATTAAGTTGCCCAATGTTTATTGTGTTTCAGATGAATTTAATAATGAGAGTATGCTGTATATCATTTTAATTGGCCTTGCAGTGCTGTTTTTAATCAGCCTTACCATTAATATGTTGCTCTGTTTACCAATGAGAAGAAAAGGTAAGCTATTTCTTAATTCAACTGATATAATTTAAGTTGAAGTAAAATCATTGTTATTATTAATCCTAATCTTGGAAATTATTTGTTTATTTAAAAGAAAATGTGGGTGTAACTCTTCTCAAACTTCTTTATTTGACTTTTAACAGGTAGAATGCCTCAACAAATCCAGACTTCTAATGACGATACAACCAGAGTTCAGGTTTGAATCATCAAATGTGTTAATAACAGTTAACTCATGTAACTGAAAAGAGTGATGAAAAAAATGAGTCTCCTAATTCTTTCTTCTAGTACTGCAACACTGATGACATTAACTATGCTGCCCTGAACCTTTCCACAAAAAGAGGTCAGAGAAAGAGGACCTTAGATGAGACACCGTACTCTAGACCGATGTTGTGAGATAATATCTGAAACCTGCTTCTGATTGTCAAAACGTACCGTAATATTTAACACAAACTCCAGGAGTGCATTAATAATATATCACAGTTGTGTCTGTAATGATAAAATTGCCTCTGCACTTGGCGTGTCTTTGCTTATTCTGCTATGTGTTAAACGTGTTTTTTCAAGAAACATGCTGTGAGTGTTAACATTAACACTTCTGAGAGACTTGTGTAAGGGAAACAATGTGCAAAATGATATAAAAGCATAACCACATCCTGTAAGGGTTTAACAAGATGTGACCGTTGTGTGATCATCCACTTGAATAAACATTCAGCTTTGGTTAATTAGATTTAGGTCAAGCTTCTAATTCGGTTATTCATCCTCAACACTATATGGTTACTTTCTCAAAGCATGTGTGTTGAATAGTTCATCCCACAATGCAATGCACTCGATTTGACCTTCCATTTCCAGAGAATGTAGGACAGGAAATAACAACTATGATATTTAACATATTCTTCTTTACTCATGATGCGATCAGACTTGTAATCCATTATATTTCTGGAATGTGACATACTTCATGTTAATATTCAATGACAGGGGAAAAATAGGGGTTAATTTCCATGCAAATCATGGAACTGGTTTCCTTAGTTGCAGTGGAAGGCTTGAAAAATAAGTGGGATTAGTGATGCTGCAAACAGGAATGTAGTTTCAGAGTTGTAGGAAACTTTCTTTCTTTTCTTTGGAATAACATGCAGTGATGAACCATGCATTTAAGTAAATTTGGATTAATGCTGACCAGCCATTTTTATTTCCAATACAAGATCAGGATGCAACTGCTCAATTACAATTGCCTGCAATAGTCTTTTCTTCCCTACTGTGATGTATATCCAAGTGAAACAGCTTCTCAAACAAGAAAAAAAATCTTTTGTCCATTGAGAATTAATTGGGTAGTTGAGGTTTTGCTATTGGCCGATCTCATGTTAGTGACAGGTTGTCCCGCCCACGCACCAGTAAACGTCAATAGAGAAAAGATGTCACTGCAAGAGAGAGGGGAAGTTATTTTGATTCAAGATTATGAGGGCAGATCTATTTTAAAAAAACAATTATGTGCACAGATATATAATTTATAATAAATACCGTAAAATTCCATTTTATAAAAGAATTGTTAATATGTCATAGTGATTATAAACATGCAACATGATTAGGTCATGTGACTACTATTATAAGCTACCAGGTGGTGGCAGTGAGGGATCACAAAAATAGTAAAACAGACATATTGTTCTATCTTGATTTACAACATATTATGCCTATTTAATGCACTTACAATATTCATTCATCATTATAATAAGACTTAGAGTACATATAATCACCCAGCACATGCCTTCATTTTCATTCATTTGAATATTATAATACAGCAGTTTTTTTTTTTTAATGTCCATAACTAATCTGTTTCTTTCAGGATTTAAAATCGTGAGTTAATATTCCAGTTCTTGAATCACTATGCTACCAAAAGCTCCACCAAGAAATTCCATACAGACCTGTTTTGTTGTTTTTTGTTTACTGCCACTAAAATTGTACCTTTATCACTTGTATACTGTAATGTGGAATGTAACATATTCATCACAATATTCAAGATTAAACTGATTTTATTGGCCTTACTCTGACATGTATTATAAAGAGAACGTTTCCTTTGACGGAGGTACATAGAAGCTTATCAGTGTATTAAACAAATGTAGTTATTTCAAATGTGTATAACTTAATTTCTAGTCAGTTTTAATCATGCTAAATAAATTGATATGAATATCAGAATAGATCATTTACATTAAAGATTATACTTTGATGTAGCACATCTGTGTTAAAAGTGGAACAAGGAAATGGGCAATGACTTGTTAGCTCAGAGAGCCAATGGAATCGTGACATAGTGCTTCCACTCAAAGCAGAGGGAAGGTTTCAGAGAAGTTTGTGCCCTGGAGATCATATGTGAAAATGTATCTCATTCTCTTCATTTTATGTTTTCTCTTTAATAAACCATGTAAGTACAAAACTACAACAGTAATATTTTTCTTGAGCTTTCTTTACTGGTCATTGTTTTGTCTATGTATCAACGGATGTCTACGCATTTATGTAATAATCACCTTAATTATTTTACAGCAATGCAACAGCAATATTCTGGAAGTATTTTGCAGATGGAGGATGTGACAGTTCAAGTGGGTGATGATGTGACATTTTACTGCTTTCACCCAAAAGACCAAATGAATAGAGTTATGTGGTTCAAACAGACTCTGGGAGAAAAACCTGCTCTTGTAGCCTCTTCATATCACTGGTCTCAAGACAGTGTGGTTCATGATGAGTTTAAAAAGTCAAAGCGCTTTAAAGTGAATTCAGGGCTTGACAGCTTTAATCTGACTATTGAAAGAACTGTACAATCCGATTCCGCCACATATTATTGTGCAGGTTCCTTTTCTAACCTCGTCTACTTTGGAGTTGGAACTAATCTGGTGCTTAGAGGTGAGTTTTCAACATTTAGACTTACCCTTTCTGAAATTAGTCAAATTTTACAACCTAAAATTCATTATATTCCTTCAATAGGTTCTAAATCCAACAGGATTCATATTCTGCAGCAATCTGGAACAACATCATCTGATGGAAATGTGACTCTGCAATGTACAATCCAAAATGAACAACAGAGCTGTGAAGGCGAACACAGAGTCTACTGGTTCAGACAGGAGTCAAGAAAATCTAGTCCAGGAATCATTTATGCTCAAGAAAGTTGTAAAAACAGCTCAGTGACTGCTTCTCCTACCAGGAGTTGTGTCTACAATCTCTCTATGAGAAACATCAACCCTGGGACCTACTACTGTGCTGTGGTCACATGTGGGGAGATTTTATTTGGACATGGAATTAATCTGGATATTGACGGTAAGTGTGTTGAGTTACATTCATGTTTGGCAGCCATTGTAAGGATGTTGATGCAGTATTATGTAATTCTATGTAAATTCACAGAGCTTCTAGTGTAATGTTATGACAAAAATTGTATTTTTGACCAAAAACACTGTATAATATGACAGAGAGTACTTTTGTGTGCATTTTTAACAGAGGTTATTGTTGATATGGAATACTGAATTTCTACTGATGCAAATTTATTTGCATGCTTCATATTGTTGTACATAAAGTAGAGGCCAAAAGTGTGTGTGTGTTTTTTTTTTTTTTTTTATAAATATGAGGGAAGAACAAAACACAAAGCTTGGTTAAGGTATTTTTCTGACAAAATTATTTGGCAAAACGGGGCAAACTACAGCTAAAAAAAGGGTCCGCACAATTTGGCATGTTTCATTGCATTATCACAAATAAAACCAGTGACTACAAGCACAACTATATGCAAATGATTATTTTTTGCTATATGCAAAAAATGTTAAGAAAACTTTTTAAAAATTTGAATGAGATGTCTATTTTCCTAGGCCGGACATCACTTTTGGCCACTTCTATAGTTCTCGGACATGGCATTCAGTATGATTCAGTATATTATTGTTTCAGATGAACATAAAGGTCAGCACGTGCAGTTCTACATTCTCATTGGCCTTGCAGCATTGCTGATCATAAACTTCATAACTAATGTTCTACTTTGTGTGACAAAGACAAAAGGTAACCACTGATTTAATATATAATACATCACATAAAAAAATAATGAGAATACACATTAAAAAGGTGAAAATATGCAGTGTTTTGTATTGTTCAGAAACTTCCTATAAGGTTTTTGCAATAACCATAATTCTCTTTATGTCATTTTGAAGTACTAAAACTCATCTAATGTTTCATCTTATAATAGGCAACACATCCCAGCAAGTTCATGCTACAGATAACATACAATCAAGTGCACAGGTTTGTTTTACACAGACAAAATTAAATGCGTAACTAAAAGTCAAGTATTTAGTGGTGTATGTTTGTGATGTGTATCACTTCAAAGAAACGTTTATTAAACATATATATATTTTTTATTTTTAGTACCACGGGACATCTGATATGAATTATGCTGCCTTAAAATTCAAAACCCAAAACTCAAGACAGCAGAAAGTGGGGAGGCAAAGACAGACAGAATACTCTGGACTGAAATTAAACGATTCTGTACCGTGACACTGTATTTGTAGTTGCTAATATAGTCTGCTAACCAGAGCCACTCTGAATATCTTTCTGAATATGTTCTGAATAATTATGAAATTTAAATGTCTCTTTATTCAGTTGAAATAATCAGTTTTTGATGTCTCACAGTATGTGAATAAAGAGTCTTATTTTTCCAGAAAAAAACTTGCTTTTCTTTTGTTTTAAGTAACGTTAGATAAGATACACCACAAACCACAAGGTCACGCCTCTGAAATTTAGCCCAGTTAACACCCCAGTACTGTGGTAAGATCTAATCAACAGATCAAACTAGAAGAACTTTAGTCAGCCCCATTCGACATGCATGAAACAGTCTTCAGTAACTTTGGCCTATTTAACACCTACTCAACTCTAGGGGCAATGGGGCTTTGCATAATTTCAGAAATGTCAAATAAAATGGCAGTTTTTTCCTCTGACCTTTGCCTGCTTGAGAGGTTTTCTTTTTTCTTATCTCTTGCTTTTAGTTGGCAAAAAAAATTATTCACTGCTGAACAATAACCACTAATTTGTATTTAACAATGTTTTCCTATATTTTCCTTATGACAATTTTATGATTGGTTTATGTACAGTATCTCACAGAAGTGAGTACACCCCTCACATTTTGTAAATATTTTATTATATCTTTTCATATGACAACACTGAAGAAATGACACTTTGCTACAATGTAAAGTAGAGTGTATGGTGTCATGTGACTTGTTAGTGTTACAAGGTCTCAGGTGTGAATGGGGAGCAGGTGTTTTAAATTTGGTGTTATCGCTCTCACCAAAGAATATACAGTACACTAACAAGAAGTGACACTCAATAGAACGTTCCATTGCAACACCGGCGCCCAGCAGCGGCCCTGCGTTTCCGCCAGTCCACTAGTCCACTAGTTTCTATATCAATATCAGCTGCTTTGTTGAAAAAAAAAAAAAAACCTATACATTAAAGCTGAAATCCAACCTGAATGATGACAACAACACAGAATAAAATACTATCACTAGTGATCAACAAATCCTTTTAACAATTTATTTTACAGACTTTGTGTTTAAGTCTTCCACATTTTTTTCACAAAACCTTTGCTCTCTAGAAACCTAGTCAGTTTGGGTTAATATTCTTTGAAGTTCAAGTATTAGCATAATAAACACTGAATTAATACCAACATATGAAATTAAATTAGGGACATGCATCAGAAAAATTAGGAATGTTGGAGAATAAATAAATTAATATAACAGCTTGATTTTGCAGTGGTGTTTAATGTCCGTTAAAGCAAAAGTGTACAAAAGTGTGAATTATGCGATAATGGACACAGCAATGCATCACGTATTATAAGATCATTATGTTTGTAGGGTGATCCATTAAAACGTACAATATACAGTTGTGGCCAGAATTATTAGACCCCTTCATAAATATGATCAAAGATGACTCTAAAAATAAATCTGCATTGTTTATCCTTTTGATCTTTTATTCATAAAATTAGCAAAAATCTAACCTTTCATTGAAGGAAAAGAATTGAAAGTGGGGGAAAATAACATTAAGAAATAAATGTTTTTCTCCAAAACACATTGCCCACAATTATTAACACCCCTAGAATTTTTTATGAGTAAAATATCTCTGAAGTATATTCCCATTCATATTTAATTTTTTTTAGCTCACCGGGGTGATCATGAATATGAAATTGGCCAGCCATGACTTCCTGTTCCACAGGAGTATAAACATGAGGAAACACAAAGGCCAAATTCCCTTAATCATTCATCACAATGAGAAAAAACAAAGAATATAGTTCTGATGTGTAGCAAATGATTGTCGAGCTTCACAAAATAGAAAGTGGCTGTAAGAAAATAGCTGAAGCATTGAAAATGCCCATTTCCACTATCAGGGCAATAATTGAGAAGTTCCAATCAACTAAAGATGTTACAAATCTGACTGAAAGAGGACATGTGTCTAAATCGTCCTAATGTGTGGTGAGGGGGAAAGTTTGAGTGGCCAAAGACTTTCCAAGGATCACAGCTGGAGAATTGCAGAGATTAGTTGAGTCTTGAATCTCAGAAAGCCTAAAAAAAATGTATCAAAAGCACCTACATCCCCACAAGTTGTTCGGGAGGGTTTCAAGAAAAATCCTCTGCTCTCATCCAGAAACAATCTCCAGCTTATTCAGTTGTCAGACAAGACTGGAACTTCAAACAGGACAAGCTTCTATGGTCAGATGAAACTAAAATAAGAGCTTTTTGGCAGCAAATCCACCAGATGGGTTTGGTGCACACATGGATAAAAAGTGCCCCATGCCCACAGTTAAATATACTGCTGGATCTTTAATGTTGTGGGCCTATTTTTCTGCTGGAGGTCCTGAACAACTTGTTGAGATACATGGTATCATGGATTCTATCAAATACCAACAGATAAAAAATCAAAACCTGACCACTTCTGCTAGGAATCTTATAATGGGCTGTGGTTGGACCATCCGTTGGGACAATGATCCAAAACAAACATCAAAACCAGCACAAAAATGTGTCACTGAGCACAAAATGAAGCTTCTGCCATGACCATCCCAGTCCCCTGACCTGAACCCTAAAGAAAATGAGTGGAGTGAACTGAAGAGAAGAAGCACCAACATGGAGCTGGGAATCTGAAGGATCTGGAGAGATTCTGTATGAAGGAATGGTCTCTGATCTCTTCTCAGGTGTTCTCCAAACTCATCAGGCATTACAGGTGAAGACTCAGAGCTGTTATCTTGGCAAAAGGAGGTTGCAAAAAGAATTGAATAAAAGGGTGCTAATAATTGTGGGCAATGTGTTTTGGAGAAAAACATTTATTTCATAATGTTACTTCCCCCCCACTTTCAATACATTTCCTTCAATGAAAGGTTAGATTTTTGCTAATTTTATAAACTAAAGATCAAAAGGATAAACAATGCAGATTTATTTTTAGAGTCATCTTTGATCATATTTATGAAGGGGTCTAATAATTCTGGCCATAACTGTATATATTTCAATTCAGACCTATTATTATTAGCCCACTCCACTAGGTCTGAAATATATTGTTCACTGCAAACATGATGATCTTAAATTTATAAATTATTAATTTACTATTAATAAATGTGAAAAGTTGCATAAAATGGAAATACTCAATAAAGTAGGCTAACTACGTTACCTCAGATGGTTGAATTGTTGGATTCCACAACTGGTAAAATAAAACATATATAAGACAATACAACATTTACTGTAGGAGCCATACAATTTACTGATGACTTAATTTAAAAAACTGTTCTTTCTTGTCAGCCTGTCAGTGCTCAGACCATATGCTGCACACTGCATTTTGGTCTGTATGGTTGTCGTCCTAGAAGGAAGCCTCTTCTAATGATTATGCACAAGAAAACCTGGTTTGCTGAAGACAAGCAGACTAAGGACATGGATTACTGGAACCATGTCCTGTGGTCTGATGAGACCAAGATAAACTTATTTGGTTCAGATGGTGTCAAGCATGTGTGGCGGCAACCAGGTGAGGAGTACAAAGACAAGTGTGTCTTGCCTACAGTTAAGCATGGTGGTGGGAGTGTCATGGTCTGGGGCTGCATGAGTGCTGCCAGCACTGGGGAGCTACAGTTCATTGAGGGAACCATGAATGCCAACATGTACTGTGCCATACTGCAGCAGAGCATGATCCCCTCCATTCGGAGACTGGGCCTTAGTGAGGTCTGATAGCGCTCTGACAACGGCAGTCATGTCTCGCACATATACTTCAATGAGTGCTAGACATCACTGCTGTTGTCAGAGCGCGATCAGACTTCACTAAGCGAGTGCTGAACACAGTTGGACATAGTGGTGTATTAGAGGTAAAAAATGATAAAAGGACATCAATGTGCCGCCATGAGCCGCAGGGTTTAATTTGGATTTGTCTAAGCATATTTTTTGACTCTTGTAAATTGTGTTACGATTCATTCACATTATAAGACTGACAGACCGCAACGGTTGGAGTTAAAAATCATCATTTGTGTTCAACTGAAGAAACAAAGTCACCTACATCTTGGATGCCTTGGGGGTAAGCAGATAAACATTACATTTTCATTTTTGGGTGAACTATCCCTTTAAATGCAAATGAGATGCTGTGCCCCGCCCCCTCTCTAATCTGCTTGGTTTTGATTATCATCTATATCGCAAACACTCTCACGGATAGCAAAGTTCTTTCATCATTAAAGTTTATTATTTCCATGCGTTTTAAAGCTATATTAGTTTAAACATCTAATGGATCATTTTCTGAGCGCACTTATCTGAAGCGCAAACACAGACAACTGGCTGTTAGAGGTCAAGTCTCATGAGTAACTTCTCTTTCACATTTTTTTGTTTAAACTGTCAAATACACACAAGGTTCTGTCAAAAACACACAGTTCACATAAACACAGTTATGTCTGTGAACTTAAATAGCAGGCAACTTTACAGAAATTGTGTGTATATTAGATCTGTGGCACATTTCTTCAAAAATAAAACGAATCCACTGCGTTCAGCGGCTCAGATTTAGGTAAATGAAGACTGTTATGTTCACTCTTACATCAATCAACAAAACATTACTTACCAGACATTGTTGTCCCTACAGCTGCGGAGAAAATGGCGGACAGCGTACAATTCGTTGAGGCTGGAAACAATGGTAATGCAGTACTGTCAGTCAGCGGTTGTGGGCGGGGCCTGTGGCTAATATGACGTCACATTAGCCCCATGGCTGAAAACAGGTCATTGGGAGACACTGCTTATGATTTATAGGGATTTGTAAAAAAAAGGAGTAGGTGGATTTTTATCACTATAGGGTGGTTGTGTGCTCACACTGCCAACACACATTTATGTACAAACACCACACAAAAGTGAATTTTGCATAATAGATCCCCTTTAATGAACAAAACATGACTCCCACCAGAAAAAAATTCTCCATTTCATCCAAGAAAGGAAGAAATATAATGGAAAGTGATCAGGCTAAACATGTGAGTCAAACTAAAACAGGGGCTGAACGAGTGAATTACATCATATCCTGCTGAGTGAGTGACAGGAAGAAACCGCTTAGTGTAGAGCAACAACTGCTGCAGTGAACATCAGCGGATCAGCTTTGTATCTTGTACACTTAACTGTGATCAAAATACATTATTTGAATAATTTTAGCTTAAATAAAATTAAACATGATCATTAATTGTTTTATTTAGAATTTACGTAAATGGTTACTAATTTTCCCCACTTTTATAGTATTACTGTTGAAATTTTGGTTTTTATATCGCTTAGATCTGAAAAAAAGCATAACCAGTCACAAGTTATATATAGGCTACATAATATGCTACATAATATGCTACATATCCGTAGAAATATAAAATAAAACACTAAAGAAATCACAAAATAGTAAAAGTGGATCAGCACCTTTGCTCTGCACTGTAAATGAGCATACATAGTTTCCACCAAGAAGACACATTTATAATGTTACATTATATACATTATACATTACATTACATTACATTATATAATGCTACATTAAAACCACAACAGAAATACTGGCAAAAAACAAATAGCCCACCCTGCTCAGCAGGAATGTTTTTACGAGAATCCTCTGAGATCTTCCTGGACAGCCTTTAGAAAGTAGCCTTATCAATGAAAATCATCTCATGTGCGTCTGCATTTCATATGCGTTTATATTCCTGTATATAAGTTAAACTGAGAGAGTGACAGGAAGAAACTGCTTAGTGTAGAGCAAAAGCTCCTACAGTGAACATCAGCTTTGTATGTTATCTCTGATCAAAATACATAATCTGAGTCATTTTACCTTAAATAGAATGAATTGTATGATCATTTATTTTATTTAGAGTTTACATAAATTTGTCATTTGTTATTTGTATTTCTTATCAAAACCAGGCAAAAGTTATATATTTAAAAAGTGATATAAATAAAACACAGAAAAAAGTCACACAGAAAAAAAATGTCACACAAAGGTTAAAAGTGGATCAGGACCTTTCCTCTGCACTCTAAACGAACATGGTTTAGTTTCCACTCACGAGACCCATTTATTTTTCTTTCACAACACTTCATCAAAACCACAACAAAAAAGCTTACGGCAACTTCTGTCTTCACATCCCTTTCCATTACCATAAACACAAATAGGCCTCTCTGATCAGAAGGAACGTTTATTACAAGAAGCCTCTGAGATCTTCCTGGACAGTCTTAACATACAATTCATATGTGTTTATATTCCTGATTATGTTAAACCACAGTGTGTATGCACACTCTGAGTTGTCTAAATAGGTACATAATAAAATATGTACTGTGTATGTGTCCATTTTCATAGTTTATCAATTTAAAGTTAATTGTAAACTAGGGTACACTATGTAAGTTTTGTTTTTGTTAAAAAATAAGAAAATGTACATAATGAGTCAATAAAACAAAACAAAGTGTATCAAGTGTATCCTCTGCATCTTTCAATCCACCCACACTTAACACTAAACTGCCAATAATCTAACCAAATGGGAGAACACACACTGTTGTCATTTACTGCATTAAATGAATAGAAAGACAGTTAATATAATGATTTTTAATGCAAGGTATTTTTCCAAAATTAAGTTTTAATAGTATTTTTGTGACGTTCATGATATAGACATGTGAATTCACAAGACCATTTGTGAAGGAGGACTCCATCCTACAAGCCTTTGAAGGACTAGACTAGGATTCGGATAGGATGCAGCCTTCTGTTTAAGAAGCACCTCATAATGTACATTTAAACATTTAACATTTTCAAATACCGCTTTCTTATCTTACATTTTTTTGGCTCCTCCTGCTGTTGAAAACTGGAAAGACTGAGCAAGAAGAACCAAACAACACATTGTAAGTTAGAGTATCATTGTGAGGGCTTAATGTCTTGATATCTTTTTGCACATCTGACAATGCAATGAGGATTACTGTATTTTATTTTATAAATATTTTTTAATTGCATGTGCCATTTTGCATTACAGTGGAAAACAGAACAGACAGATCAGCAAGTTCAACTGAGTTCAAAGTGCAGACCGTCTCTCAGTGTTGTGTTTGTGGTCAGTGCATGAAAGTAAAAACAGAATGGAAAGATCAAGCAGGCAGCCTTCACTAAAGCTCAATCTTAGTGGTCAAAAGTTTCCAAACAGCATCTGATGTTGCTAAAAAAAAAAGGTGTCAAAAACATGCCTTTACAGTTGCTTAGTCTGTTTATCTCTACCACATGTGAAAGTCTTTTGATTTCAGGTGTTACATTTGTTCCCATGGGGCACTGCATGACAAAGCTTTACAGTTTCCAGAAGTATAGTTTAACCTACTTATACAGATTATCAGCCTACAGTTTGTGTAAAATAACGTTTTATATGTTGAAGAGCAAACATGTTTTTGTCTTGTTTGATCGGAATGAATAAAAAGTGTATGAAAATGAAAAATTGCATGTGCGTCAATGTTTTATTTAAAGATGAAGTCAAGTATGTAACTCCCAAATGGGATTACCAAAATAAGAACTGTCAGACAAGTTATATTGTTGAGAAAACAGGTAGTCCCATCTCAAACCATTGTTAAGCCAACGGTGCGGTCTCATTATGCTCAAAATGCACAGTAATGTTTTGACAGAGCCATAGTGTTTCAAACTAACTACTGATGCCTTGCTTAAAGATGTCTCTGCATGAACTGTGATAGATTTTAACATTTATCATTTTACAAGTATTAAAAAAAAACAAAAAAAAACAAAACATTAACATTACAAAATTAAAAGATGAGGCCTTGTTCATCAAAAGTAAAAAAAAAAAAAAAAAAAAAAAAAAAAAAAAAAGAGATTAAAACCACAGTCTCATTAAATGTACAACAAGATATTTTAAAATAAACATTTCTTATTTATGGATTTTATTGATTGTTTTTTTTTTCCTTCATTCTGCAGTATAACTAAAGTGATAAAGAAAACAACATTCATTCCATTCATGGAAGCTAATCAAAGATTTATTATATTACATTTGATATGCTGACATGATATTCTGTAGGATATGATATTGTATTTATTTGATGTAGAAAACAATTATGGTGCATTAAAGTAACTTGCATTTTGTGCTCACAAATAAGCACAGTATCAGATATTACACACAGTTGTGTAGTTTCAGGACCATGGACAGGGATATTGTGTCAAAGGTTGCAGTGCTAATTAATATACATGGGACTCAGGGTACGTTTACACGACAACGATAAGGAAACACTTCTCCGTTTTAACTATAGGTTTTTCCGCATACATACCATTGTCAAAAATCCCCATTCGTATCAATCCATGAAAATGACTAAAAACGCTGTATTCTGCTGGCAGACCATTAGATGCCGATGAAACACTACAGACTGAACATGTAATGTGAATGACTTTTTTTTGTTTACACAGAGCGGTTTTTAAAAACGTACATTTTGAAACCTTTTTGAAACCCGTTTTGATTTATTAGCACTGCTGTCACGAACGGTTGAAATAAAGCTAAGAGAACAAATCTTTTTGCTGCGGTGTAGATTTAACAGAACTCAAAATACTAAGACGACTAGAAACAGAACAACCACTGTACACGCGATGGGAACTGACAAAGAACAGAAACACAGGGCTTAAATACACAGTCCAAACCGATTAAATAACTGATCAGGTGAAAATCAAACAATGAATAACCAGGGAAACTAACAGAAAACACAGGAAACTAAACTAGTGAAAACCTACAAATAACACAGATAATCCCTTACACTGATAATCTCTTGCAACCGAAGTGGAGCCAGAGAACTGAGACAAAGGTGGAGCGACTGAGGACCAAGGCAGAGCTGGAGGGAAGGAGGAGCCATCTGGAGCTGAAGGGGTGGAGGTACAAAGAGCAGCTGAAGTCCTGGAAAGTCCATGGAGCAGGTAGAGCGATGACTGACCAAGGCGGAGCTGGATGAACGAGGAAGGAATGACCATCCTGGGTGGAGCTGACTGCTTGACAGGCAGAGGTGGAGTTTCAGGTCTGGAAGTTCTAGGTGGAGCTAGTGAGCCAGCGCAGGAGGAGCTAAAGGGCTGTGAGGAGTGGGCAGTGCAGGCAGGGGGTAAATTTCAGGAATGAGCCTCTTGGTCGAAGCGGAACAGGCAGACATCTCACTTGGCTGACTAGAAACAGGCAGAGGAGTTGGGAATGGGAGGCAGGGCGGGAACACTAACAATTTGGTGCTGGGTAAAGAAACCGGCTCAGTGCTGGGAAATTAAACAGGATACGGTCACTCTCCCAATCAATCAACGAATCTTCCTCTGCCGCAGTAGAAGGACTAGGGCTCCACTTCATCCCCTCAGACTCCACCAGTATTCCCTCAGGAACTGATATTGTAGCCGGCTCACACACCTCATCAGACGATTCTTCAGGCTCGCACTCCGGGACGACATTGGCCTCAGGCTTCAGCTCTGGCATTGTGGTAGGCTCAGGCTCCGCATCTGGGGTGGGCTCAGGCTGGTCTGTCATTGGGCTGGCGGAAGGTGCGCTGTTGTCATCCTCTTTCTCACAGATGGTAAAGGGGCAACTGTTGCGGAGCAGTACCCAGTCCACATATTCCTTAAACTCAGGAGCAATAAACACAAACAGAACAACCAAACCTAATGTGACAAGAACTGAACTGAAAGAAACACAGGGCTTAAATACACAGTCCATAATAATTAACCAAATGAGCATCAGGTGAAAACAATAATCAGACAATGAATAACCAAGGGAACTTACTAAAAACATGGAAACTGAACTAAAGTGAAAACCTACCCAAAAAAACTGCAAGCTTTATATATATATATGTATATATGTATATATATATATATATATATATATATATATATATATATATATATATATATATATATATATATATATATAATAATAAACATTTGTTTTCAGCATTTATTCTGTATAGAACTATAATCAAGAGTCAAATATAGGTATTTTAATATATAGGCATTTTAATTTACTACTTTTAATCATTTTAGTTTCAGAACAAATAAACTTTTTTGGGGGAAAAATGGGAAAAATATCATCCAGGTTACATTAAACTTTATGTCTACAGATTTCATTTAAATTGTGGTTGGAAGCACTCTGTACTTAAAACTGTGTCACATCCAGGAAATGAGTTATGATTTGCTGACTTAGAAAATCATGTGATCTGATAAGATATAAGTGCATATAACAGTTAACTCTGTGTGAGCTACTTTTCTTAGCCTGAGCACAGAATGATCTGGATGAAGATAAAATGGGCAAACAACTTTGTGTGATGATCTTCCTCTTGTATGAAGCCTGTAAGTATAATTTCAATAATACTTATATAACTTTAACAAATAATGGTAATACTTTTCCAAAGATCATCAAAATTTAAGCTTTGTTTGTAATCTTTTAACAGTTATAATACATGGAGACATCAAACAACAGGATTCAGTTTTATCAGTTCATGAAGGAGATACAGTGATATTGTCCTGCTCCATTTCAACAAAACAAATAAGTGTGGTTTCATGGTTCAAGCAGATCACTGGAGAAGAACCACGTATCATTGCTTCCTCCCTTCTCCAATCATCAGAAAGCCAATTTCACAATGAATTTGACAGGAATCATTTTGAAGTGTTAAGAGCGAATGACAATTTTAATCTGAAGATTGTGAACACTGTACAATCAGATTCAGGCACATACTATTGCGCTGTCTCTTTCTCTAATATTATTGAATTTGGAAATGGTACTCTTCTGGTTATTAAAGGTGAGTCAGTGCATGTCACCTTCATGTGTTTATTATAATGATGATGGGGAAAACAGCTATTTATGCAAAACATCATCCATTCTAGGAGCAGAAACAGGCAAACCCACTCATCTACAGCCGCCCAAGTTTGAACTAGTTGAGTCGGAGGTAAATGTGCCTCTACAGTGTTCAATCCAAAATCAGTTAGAGAGTGGTGGAGGTGAACACCGTCTCTACTGGTTCAGACATGGATCAGGAGAATCTCCTTCAGGATCCATTTATATTCATGGAAACACAAGTCATCAATGTGTGAAGAGCTCTGAAGCTGGCTGTCTTTCATCGACCTGCGTGTACAACCTCCCAAAGAAAACCTTCAGTTCCTCAGAAAAGGGAACTTATTTCTGTGCACTGGCCACATGTGGGGAGGCTTTATTTGGAAACATTTCTACTCTGAATTATGGTAAGTGTGAGCATTTTATTATATGTTTGGTACTTATATTTGGAAATGTCAGTCAGAAATGTCAGGTTTTTATAGACAAGAGTTTTGGAAGAGATTTACGATAGAGAAAACAGAACTGCATGCAAAAAATAACCATTAACAAAGAGATTAACAAAAAATTATGTAATTTTGCACTCTAAAATATGCTGGGTTGTTTCAACCCATATTTGGGTCAAATATGGACAAACCCAACCGTTGGTTTAGATTTTTAAATTACATTTTTTTAAACCCAACGGTTGGGTTTGTCTATATTTGACCCAAACATGGGTTGAAACAACCCAGCATTTTTTTAGAGTGTAATAAAATACTGAATATAAATTCAAATCACTTAAATCACATAAATTCAAAAAGATATTATTATTATTATTATTTTTTGTTTCATGCTCTAGACTCACATGAGAGCCACAACATACATTTAATTCAAATCGGACTTGCAGCATTACTGGCAATAAGTCTGACCATCAACGTTCTGCTTTGTTGCTTGCGGAAAAATGGTAAGCATTTTGACTGATTTATTTGTGAAGAACATAATTTATATTAATATGCTTTCAGAATATTGCCTGATTAATAGTGTAACTGAAGTTAAATTTTGTTTTATTATTATTTCCTTCATCAAAAATGTTGTAATATTTGAAAATTTATTTTTAGGCCTTGTGCCAGCAATGAGCAGTCTCTCTTGTGAAGATTAAATCTCAAACTGTTATATCTCTATTTTAAACAGGGAGAAAATCTCAACAAATACAGACTACTGATGAGGATGATAATGATGTGTCAATAAACCAGGTAATTAAAAACAGATTTTAAACCACTGATAATGAGTCTATTATGAATGATATGATAAACACTGTGGAAATCTGCCTTTTCTTTTAGAACAGAGAATTGACTTACGCTACAGTACTGTACACCAGCAAACACTCGAGAGTGAGGAGGGTGAGCGGCCCCGAGGACACACTGTATTCTGGTTTAGCATGTCAACAGCAAAGCTGAAAATTACTTTATATTACCATATTTGCCAGCATTTAGTTGTATTGCTCTGTCCGCACAGATATTTACTTCCCTTTCCGCAAAAACAGTGCATATCAGATTTAGTTCTGGCAATAGTATAGCAACAAAATATGCAGAAGCACAGTCTAAGAAGTACAGACAATTTCATCATAAATATTTTTGTCATCTCATCAGATTTTCCAATGACCTGCTATTGTCCACAAACCTTTTTTTTTTTTTGTACATATGTTTGTATGTGGGTGAAGCCATGTGAAATGCAGAGAAATGCATGTTCTTGAAAATAAAGTTATGGTACGACAGTGCTAAAGGCTCCTTTTTAGTTACATTTTCCCACAAAATACTATAGCAGCGAACATCACAACACCAAGACACTATCCTAAACACCAGTTTTCACATTTATTTTCTCATTCAAGTCAAGTTACCTTTATTTTTACAGCACTTTAAACAATAGAAATTGTTACAAAGCTTCTTTACAATTATAAACAGGAACGTAACAGATTAATTATGCAAATTTCATCAAATATGAGGCAAATTCAAATTCTGCTGTAAAGCAGTAGCAAGATATAATAGTAATAGTCATTCATGTCACAAGGTTATTCTCACACATGCAATTACAAAAACAGTGCAAATATAAATGTTAAAAGTGATTGAAATAATGATTCTATGGTGCAACATTTTTAATAATATATGGTACAAAATTTTATATTAAAAACTATTTGCATATAACAAAATTTGCCCTTCCTCACTGCCTTTATATTTACGTTTTTTATTTTATTTATTTATTTTTTTAATATATATATTTATATGATTTTGAAAAGAAACTTGTTTTGTCTTTTCTTCTGACACAAATTGTATTGCACAATCAATATTTAATAATAATTTGGTAACCAATAATTTAAAAAAATGTTAGTACAATTAATTTTTGAGAAGAAACCTTCCAAATTAACATTCAAAATCAGAAAAGTGAATGACATTTAAGAGTCAATATCTAAACTAAACAAATATACAAATAAACACAAGGTGGCAGCAGAGACCATATATTCAGTACTAGAGGGGCCACAGATGACATTCATAGGTTTGCAGGTCTGTGCAGCTCATATCAATGCCAGATTTGTAGTATCTATTCAAACCAAAATTTTAGAACATGCAAATTTTACACAAAAGCAAAACTTGAGAAAACATTGGGTGATTATAGTAACTATGGAAAAAAGGCCATCAAAAGAAATAATATCTAACACAAGAAAGGCCAAATAACAACTTAGCTAATGAGCTATAATTAACAGATAACATAGTGTCTTTTGCATTATTACATCATGTTGACAATGTATATGTACAAAGTAATTATTTGACATTGAATCATTAATTACTTCTGTAATTATCACATCTATTAAATAAAACCTCACTGTAAAAAAACAAACAAACAAACAAAAAAAACCCACACATGTCTAGAAGCTGTTTGTAAAGGTTGTTTATGGAAATTGTCACTGGTGTGTGTAAAGTACTCACAACAACCAATGAATGAATGAAAATGAATGGCCTTAGAGAACAATATACCTTAACACATGTAACAAAATGTTTGTTTGTATTTTAGCATATACTGCAAAAATCTAATCTGTGGTTTCAACTGTGGTGTCTGTAGAACTGTGTCACAGTGTCAGGTCCAGGAAATGGGTAATAGTGCTAACAGGGACAGAATCATGTGACAGCATGTACTACTTCAAGATATTTGTTATACAACATTATCGCCTATAACTGTGGTTGAGCTTCTCTTACAGCCTGTAGAAGAAAATGGATAAAAAACTTTGTGTGACGGTTTTACTCTTACTGGAGCTGTGTAAGTGTATATTTCAATAATTATATTTTTTTCTAATTAGTCTGATATCAGCGTTTCATTTTAGTTGTTTTATGTACAATGTTAATTCTTTTACAATGATGTAACAAATAATTTAACAAATAATGCTTTTCAAAAGATCATCAAAATTCAAGCTTTGTTTGTAATCTTTTACAGTTACAATATATGGAGACATCAAACAACAGGATTCAGGTTTATCAGTTCATGAAGGAGATACAGTGATATTGTCCTGCTCCATTTCAACAAAACAAATAAGTGTGGTTTCATGGTTCAAGCAGATCACTGGAGAAGAACCACGTATCATTGCTTCCTCCCTTCTCCAATCATCAGAAAGCCAATTTCACAATGAATTTGACAGGAATCATTTTGAAGTGTTAAGAGCGAATGACAATTTTAATCTGAAGATTGTGAACACTGTACAATCAGATTCAGGCACATACTATTGCGCTGTCTCTTTCTCTAATATTATTGAATTTGGAAATGGTACTCTTCTGGTTATTAAAGGTGAGTCAGTGCATGTCACATTTATGTTAAAATATTTATAATGATATGGGAGAAAAAAAACAGATACTTAGGCAAAACATCATCCATTCTAGGATCAGAAACCAGCAAACCCACTCATCAACCGCCCAAGTTTGAACTAGTTGAGTCGGAGGTAAATGTGCCTCTACAGTGTTCAATCCAAAATCAGTTAGAGAGTGGTGGAGGTGAACACCGTCTCTACTGGTTCAGACATGGATCAGGAGAATCTCCTTCAGGATCCATTTATATTCATGGAAACACAAGTCATCAATGTGTGAAGAGCTCTGAAGCTGGCTGTCTTTCATCGACCTGCGTGTACAACCTCCCAAAGAAAACCTTCAGTTCCTCAGAAAAGGGAACTTATTTCTGTGCACTGGCCACATGTGGGGAGGCTTTATTTGGAAACATTTCTACTCTGAATTATGGTAAGTGTGAGCATTTCAACATATCTGATACCATTTGTTATCAAAACTCTTTCAATTTGTTGCTTAGAAGATGACCTACAGTGCTAAATGATGAACTGTTTGCATGGAAACACTCTTTATATGAAGGCATCCTAATGAACAACTTTCCAAATTGTTTTTTTTGTTCATGAATGTTTGTGTATACAATGTGTGATATATATGAAATATTGGGCCTTATGTTTTAGACAACTTCAAGAGGCAGAACACACACTTAATCTTTGTAATTGGCCTTACGGTGCTGCTGACATCAAACATTACGATCAATATTCTGCTGTGCTGCATGAGGAGAAAAGGTAAGTGTTTGTTTGAATTCATCTTTTGCTTCTACAATCAACAGTTTGTAACAAGATAGTAGTAATTCCATGATAATGTAAAATATACCACATATTTAAATATCTTCTTTGTCAGATGTCCTAGAATTAGATGGATAACCATTGTCTCTTTTATTAGAGTCAACAGAAAGCAAATATCAACAAATTCAGACTACTGATGATGATGTGTCAATAATTCAGGTTTGTCAAATCAAACTCTCCAGATGTAAAACCACTTATAATATAATAATCATTATGTAATATACATTATATTATATCATATATAATCATTTATGATGATTTACCACTATAATTTTATAGAAAGTTAAAATTATGTTGTCTGGAATGTTCTTTTTTTTTTTGTAGTATAAGGAAGTGAACTTTTAGCCACCAAACAGAAGAGAAGAGCAAAGAGAAACACCAGACTTACATTATTCGTTAATAACCATGATTTTATTTGAGCAATTCTGAAAATTATTTTTTTATCAGTAAATGCTGTTTACAGTAAGTATAGTTATTACTGTACTGTATATTATACTGTACTGTATATATATTTCCTAATATCTTATTGCAATGATTACATGCTGTATAAATTTTTTAAATTGCTTTGTTCATCTGCGTAATGAACATTAACAGCCACACAAATGTAAAACATCACATTTTATGCATTTTATTTATGCCACCATTTTACCATTACTTTTTGTTCTTATATATTTATTCTACAGATATATAATGACATAAATAAAGTATTTTACATGTGTTTGTTGTGTTATATGGTGTGCCCTGTGTGAACTCTATGTTGGCTAGAAGGTGAACACATATATACTGTCTCTGATATTTATCTAAGGAAATATAAATTTAGGATACATTTTTGAGACAAGTGGGGGAAAAACAATAACAGCTATTAACAAAACCCAATTTAAATAAATAAAGGGACAGTAAATCACTTCAAAAGTAGGAGAAGAGGCCAAACCAACAGATCTCATACCAATGATCTACAACAGAAATTGTATTATTATAGGGAGATAAGAGGGGCTGTATCTCTTACCATTGGAGAAAGCGTAACAGCTAACTTAATCACGTGCGGCACCTCTGGTCACCTTCTCTGCGTACCGCCGATATTGCCACAGCTGGAGCGTTAGCATTAGCCGTTACACTTTTTTTGGCTAAAGGTTGCAGGCTTGCCTTCCAAGGGCTTTGTCTACAATCACTAGGTGGCAGTAGAGACCATGAGTTGATATCAGAATTCTTGTTAAAGACCAACTCAATGTGCACTAACACTTTTCCAGGAAACTATCTTATACAAGAGCCAGGATCCGTCATTTGAGTTAAAGGATTAGTTCACTTTGAAATGAAAATCAACCCAAGCTTTACTCAACTTATTAAATATGGATATTTTTTACACAAACGTAGCACTTTGCTTCAGAAGGCCTTTATTAACCCTCCAGAGCCGTGTGGAATATGTTTACGATGGATGGATGTGGATGGAGACACTTTCTTCAGCTCATACTCGTTTGTTAACGCATACTGCATTATAAAGCTTGGATGCCTCAGGATATTTATTAATATTTCTAAGATTATGTTTATCATAAAGAAGAAAGTCATATATACCTAGGATGGCTTGAAAATAAGTAAAGCTTGGGGTAATTTTCATTTGAAAGTGAACTAATCTTTAACAGAATTAAAACAACATAACACATTTGAACAAATGCACATTACATGAATATCCATTTTTCATTTAGCAGATGCACATAAAGCATACACACAAGCAATTCATAAGGAGACCGTAAAACAGAACATTATGTTCCAGAGTTGCCCAGAAAAAAAAAAAAAAACACAGTCTAATAAAATCCATGCATTAATACACAAAAGTATCAATGAGCACACCACCAACACACACTACCTTTCTTTTCCCACAACTCCCACAAACAAAGAAATTAAAATGTGGCCACCAACAGCTCATATTCGTATTTTGAAGACATTGTAAGTTACTGTTATTTTAGGTAATAAAACACTGTCACACCATTCATTTTATCACTTAAATAATACTCACATGCTTGAAATACTGGGCATGATCCTTACAGGCTTTATAGATTCAACATATACACATTTTTTTGTTGAGAAAATAATTCCCCAGTACGCTATAGTATATGACCAAAGTTGTGTAGGCAGAGATAAATTCATTGCAGTAAAAATGATCAGACTACTCAAGAGGATGAAAGTCCATAAACACTTTGACAAAAAAATTATTCTGACAAATTAAATTAAATGGATGGAGTCAAATATGTTGTAATAAGACTATGATGAAAATATTTGTGTAGAAGGTAAATGCTTCTCTAAAGCTCTGGATGTTACTGCTGTGATCTGACCTGAGCGTACAGAGATTGATCCTGAATGATCTTTGATTTGGTCCTTCTAGTGTTCAGAGGTTTCTGAGCAAAACTAATGGCTGCATAATTCATGGTGTCTCCATTCTAAAATCAAGAGAGAAAAGACAATTATGAGAGGAAAATGACACATGATGGGGCGTAATATACACAATTTTTTTTTTAATAACCCTGAAAAAATGTATTATCAAATATTACATTTGATAAAAGAGATAAATTGATTAAAATATATCTGAAAGAAAATGTGTGTACTTACTTGACTCTCTTGAGGTGTGGACGCTTTGGTGAAGTAAGAAGCAAGTATTATTATTATAAATGGTAGTTATGTGTTATTTAAAATTTTAGACAATTTTCCATTATCATAATAAATTATTTTATTCAGAAAGTCTTACCTTTGTTCTGAGTCCTGCAAAGTTTTATTCCCAGAAAAATAACAAGAGCCAAAAATATGATGTTTAAAATTCCAAGAGCAAGAGTTAGATTCACATCACCACTCACTGAAACAAAATTAATTTTATTGTCTTAGAAAACATTTTTTATATAGGTTTGGTATCACGTACTCTAGAATAGGAAACAACTGCTTTTCCAGAGAGGAGAGATCAAGCCAAACATTTCAACATTTCAAGCCACACATTTGTACTTTACCTCTATAATTTAGTTGAGTTCCTTTTCCAAACAGTATCTCTCCACATGCGGCCACAGCGCAGTAGTAAATCCCAGTGTCAGAGTGACTGATGTTGCTCTTGAGGAGATTGTAGACGCAGCTCTGCGTTTGAGACTCACTGCTCTTATTACACTGACCATTTCTCTCTCCTTTGGTGTAAAGGACTCCTTGAGAGTCTCCTGAGCTTTGTCTGAACCAGTAGATGCTGTGTTCTCCTGCACAACTCTCAGTGAAGATGCTGCACTGCAAATTCACAGAATCTCCTGGATGAAGTGTGTCTATCAAAGACTGCTTAAGAGTTGTTTGTGCTACGGCTGCATCTTGACAAATGGACATAAAAGGGACAATTTTAGAGAGAAAGAAGGGAAAAATTCTAACACAATCCACATATAGCAAAAATAGCAAAACATACCTCTGACAATTAATCTAGTTCCTGCACCCATTCCCATGCTGTAATGTGATGCAACTATACAGTAATATGTTGCTGAGTCTGAAGGGTTTGTCTTTAAAATGGTCAGATTAAAATGATCATCTCCTTTGGAAACATTAAAACGATTTGTTTTCTCAAAGTCCTTATTCCAATTGGGTTTTTTAAGATATAAATACACAATTTGTAAAGATTTTCCTTCAGCCGTCTGTTTAAACCACACTGTTGAGTGCAGAAACTGTAAAAAGTTGCAAGTAAGATTCACATCCTCTCCAGCTCGAACTATTTTTACATCTTCCTGAACAACGTCCACATCAGAGGAGCAGGCTGCAAACATGGAGCTCACATTAGATAACTTCAGAGTTGAAAGTGTTAGTATTAAATAGGTGACTTAATGTTTCAGAAGCATATATATTTAGGTATATTTACATATTGTTGAGAAAAGCAAAAGAATGAAGTAATATCTCATGATCACTTGTCTTCCAAAATTATCCTCATATTTTAAATTCCCCTGAAGAAGAAAAAAACATGAATCAGCCCAAAACAAACCCTTCACACCCAGTAAGTAATAGAAGTAGATCAGTCGTAATATCATGTGTCCTTCAATCTCTGCTTCAAACAATTGAGACACAATATGCACTTCTGTCTTATTTATTCGTGGCTGTAAAAGCTGATTGGTCACTTGAGAAGGGCTTTGAACTGAGCGGAAAACACTTCTGTGACAGCAGCCAGTCAACTGGATGCCGTGGTGGAGTTATACTTATTTATTTTTTCAAAAAGTTGATAATTAAATGTAAAACATGTGGAATATTATAATAAGGAAAACAATAATTTACACAAATTAAGTACCTTTTCCTGATACATACTACCGTGTTTACAGTGTTCAGCTTTACTGAAAATCACAGACCAAGACAGCAAGACAATTTCTTACACTGTAACTGAATCTCATAAATGCTAAGGAAATGTTTTGTTTTAATAAAAATCTTTATGAAGTTGCTACAAAGGAAACATGTTTGCTGTTGTTAGTTACATTCTGAAGTTGGCAGATGGGTCAGATCTGAGTGCTGGTAAACATGTATGTCTTTGTTTCCACTGAGACTGACCCCTGTCCTCTATTTCTGTTTTCACACCTCTTTCTGTTCTCACACCTCTTGCTGTAAAAAGAAGAAAAAAAAAAAAAAAAAAAGAAAGAAAGCAAGAAGAAAGGTTAAAACACAACTACCCTTCCATTACTGGAAAAATAGCCTTGACCTTATTTATGTAATGTAGACAGATACTGATTTACAGAACAGAAATTCTGTATGACATTTGATAAACTGCCTACTGCATATTAAAACTAAAAGTAACAATGATTGACACCTGTTAATGTCTGATTATTTTATTAGTATCTTACGAACAAAAACAGGAAATGAGTCTCTTCACAGTTGTATGTGACCAAAAATTTGGCTTAATGTAGTGGATCATTATTGTGGGTGAGGTAGCAGTAGACATTACATATTTTTATTCATATTAAAATTATTAGTAAAAATACATGTTTTCTCTTTTTCCCCATACATTTCAGAGACTTAAATCTTAACTATGACAACCAGTGCTGTGTGCATTTGTTTATAGGCCTTAAAATCATTAACCCTCATGTTGTGTTCGGGTCAATTTGACCCGAACACCAATTTTCTTTTTCCCGAAAATACTAGTTAATGTTATCGCTTTGGACTGAAACTTAGTGACTTTGTTCCCAAAGGGTATAACTAAATCTCAATATTTTTTTGGACATTTTCTTAATTTTTTGTGGGGGTTTTGTTACCTTGTTACACTCGTGGTGTTCCCGGTCAAAAATGACCGGCCCATAAAAAAAAGCTTATAAATCACTCATTATACCATATTTTCACCCAATCTTGGATTCAATCTTTTTGTCAACTTGTTCTCTTTCAATTAGGACTGGTTTTATATTTCTGTTTGCATCTGATTAATCGTGGGCCTCATTTATCTGAGAGTAGGCATCTCATTTTTTGAGTAAAAAACAAATAATTTGTGGGTAAATTTGGAAATATTAAAAAAAAATATGAAAAAAATGGCTACTGTTGATCACACTAGTCTACTCTAATGTTTCACCAGGAATTTTGTTTTGAAACTTTTGTTTTGTAAAAAATATGGCACATAGTCACACTTGTGGTGTTCCCGGTCAAAAATGACCGGCCTATAAAAAATAGCTTATAAATCACTCATTATACCATATTTTCACCCAATCTTGGATTCAATCTTTTTATCAGCTTGTTCTCTTTCAATTAGGACTGGTTTTATATTTCTGTTTGCATCTGATTAATCATGGGCCTCATTTATCTGAGAGTAGGCATGGTCAAAAATGGTCACAATGGCCGACCATTGAAAGTGAATGGGAGAGACTGAAAATAACAGAACAATTTAGTTTTCAGGAGCATGTTCATTATTTTCATGTACATATATGAGCATATGTGCTTGCAAACATCGAGCCCTTGGACCTGTGCATGTATCGATACATTTATACACACGCTACCCAGACACACACACGTTAAAACATACAAACTTTTTTGAGTATTACACACATTCTTTTCCACAGAGAGAAATTTGATCCTACCCTAACCTGCATCTAATATACATTTATCCATCTGACATTACCACACACACACACACACACACACACACACACACACAAACACAAACTGGCCGTGACTGCAGTGACCCGGCTTCAAAAGAAGAAGGATTTGCTTTATAATTAAAATTTCCTGATAATTCACTCACCCCATGTCTTTCTTTCTTCAGTTGAAAGGAAAATAAGGTTGAGGAAAACTTTGCAGGATTTTTCTCCATATTGTGGACTTCACTGGAGTACAACGGGTAACTTCTTCATGAGTTTGACAACACATGTGCTGCAAAAGTTCACAACGCAACCAAATACAAAAACACGCTGCAAAAGTTCACAACGCAACCAAACACAAAAACACGCTGCAAAAGTTCACAACGCAACCAAACACAAAAACACGCTGCAAAAGTTCACAACGCAACCAAATACAGAAATGCGCTGCAAAAATTCACAACGCAACCAAATACAAAAACATGCTGCATAAGTTCACAACGCAACCAAACACAGAAACGCGCTGCAAAAGTTCACAACGCAACCAAATACAAAAACATGCTGCAAAAGTTCACAACGCAACCAAATACAAAAACATGCTGCAAAAGTTCACAACGCAACCAAATACAAAAACATGCTGCAAAAGTTCACAACGCAACCAAACACAGAAATGCGCTGCAAAAATTCACAACGCAACCAAATACAAAAACGCGCTGCATAAGTTCACAACGCAACCAAATACAAAAACGTGCTGCAAAAGTTCACAACGCAACCAAATACAAAAACGCGCTGCAAAAGTTCACAACGCAACCAAATACAGAAACGCGCTGCAAAAGTTCACAACGCAACCAAATACAAAAACGCGCTGCAAAAGTTCACAACGCAACCAAATACAGAAACGCGCTGCAAAAGTTCACAACGCAACCAAATACAAAAACATGCTGCAAAAGTTCACAACGCAACCAAATACAAAAACATGCTGCAAAAGTTCACAACGCAACCAAATACAAAAACATGCTGCAAAAGTTCACAACGCAACCAAACACAGAAATGCGCTGCAAAAATTCACAACGCAACCAAATACAAAAACGCGCTGCATAAGTTCACAACGCAACCAAATACAAAAACGTGCTGCAAAAGTTCACAACGCAACCAAATACAAAAACGCGCTGCAAAAGTTCACAACGCAACCAAATACAGAAACGCGCTGCAAAAGTTCACAACGCAACCAAATACAAAAACGCGCTGCAAAAGTTCACAACGCAACCAAATACAGAAACGCGCTGCAAAAGTTCACAACGCAACCAAATGCAGAAACGCGCTGCAAAAGTTCACAACGCAACCAAATACAAAAACGCGCTGCAAAAGTTCACAACGCAACCAAATACAGAAACGCGCTGAAAAAGTTCACAACGCAACCAAACACAGAAACGCGCTGCAAAAGTTCACAACGCAACCAAACACAGAAACGCGCTGCAAAAGTTCACAACGCAACCAAATACAAAAACGCGCTGCAAAAATTCACAACGCAACCAAATACAAAAACGCGCTGCAAAAGTTCACAACGCAACCAAATACAAAAACGAGCTGCAAAAGTTTACATGCACAGGTCCAAGGGCTCGATGTTTGCAAGCACATATGCTCATATGTGTACATGAAAATAATGAACATGCTCCTGAAAACTAAATTGTTCTGTTATTTTCAATCTCTCCCATTCACTTTCAATGGTCGGCCATTGTGACCATTTTGACCATGCCTACTCTCAGATAAATGAGGCCCACGATTAATCAGATGCAAACAGGATATAAAACCAGTCCTAATTGAAAGAGAACAAGTTGACAAAAAGATTGAATCCAAGATTGGGTAAAAATATGTTATAATGAGTGATTTATAAGCTATTTTTTATAGGCCGGTCATTTTTGACCGGGAACACCACAAGTGTGACTATGTGCCATATTTTTTACAAAACAAAAGTTTCAAAACAAAATTCCTGGTGAAACATTAGAGTAGACTAGTGTGATCAACAGTAGCCATTTTTTTCATATTTTTTTTTTCATATTTCCAAATTTACTCATAAATTATTTGTTTTTTACTCAAAAAATGAGATGCCTACTCTCAGATAAATGAGGCCCATGATTAATCAGATGCAAACAGAAATATAAAACCAGTCCTAATTGAAAAAGAACAAGTTGACAAAAAGATTGAATCCAAGATTGGGTGAAAATATGGTATAATGAGTGATTTATAAGCTATTTTTTATAGGCCGGTCATTTTTGACCGGGAACACCACAAGTGTGACTATGTGCCATATTTTTTACAAAACAAAAGTTTCAAAACAAAATTCCTGGTGAAACATTAGAGTAGACTAGTGTGATCAACAATACCAATTTTCTTCAGATTTTATTTAATATTTCCAAAATTATTCAAAAATTTAAAAAAAATTACTAAAAAAATGAAATGCCTACTCTCAAATAAATGAGGCCTATGATTATTCAGATCCAAATCAAAATATAAAACCAGTCCTAATTGAAAGAGAACTTGTTGACAAAAAGATTGAATCCAAGATTGGGTGAAAATATGGTATAATGAGTGATTTATATGCTTTTTTTTATGGGCCGGTCATTTTTGACCGGGAACATCACATGTGTTATAGGGTTTTGAACACAACCTGAGGGTTAAAGTTAGAAGTGTAGAGGACACAGATTTGTAATTTCAGTACCAAGGACAGAGACATAATAACTAATTTTGCACTGCAACACAACATGACCTAACATAAATATTTTCATAATCATATTTCTTGTTGGAACAATAATATCAAGTATGCAGTTTGAAAATCTAGAAAAAGTTCTCTGCAGGCCTCTGGTTAGTGTTTTAGTGACTCCACTAGAGGGGGCTCTTGTTTGAATGGGCTTCTCATTTGTATTAATTATCTTTATAAATCATTTTATTTTCCCCATATGAAGAAAAAGCACAATTATTTAAGCAACAAAATATAAGGACCCATACAATGACAACAGCAATAGATACACAATATGTGAATATCATATTGTGATATACTGTATAATATGTGATGTATATGTGAATAGCTCTTATTTCCTGTCATTGTATGTACATTTAACAAAATTGCAGTTTAGCTAAGGGATATTCTTTAAAAATGTTTCAGCGCACTGCACTGAACTTTCATTTGAGTTCATTTGATTTAACTTAGAGGTTTAATATGCTATGATTAAGGCATTTACTTATTGTATTTTGTATGTTTCCTCGTGGTATCTGACATCCTGACATCTGACCTCTGTTTAGACAAATTAGACACTCTAGTATTGAATTATTATTTTTATTTAAAAAAAAAAAAATATCAGTATGAAACAAAAAAGCAGGCAAATTGTATTTCTAAAAGCATAAAACTTGAATATTTCAATCATTTACATTTATATCTTTCATATTGTATAATCACGATACATTGCGATGGATGATAGGATACACATCTTCCACACGGGCGTTTTAGTTTTAACAAGAGAAAAGATTTAAAAATAATAAATCAGGTTTCATACAGTAGAACTTAAGCTCTATCAACAGCAGTTTGATGTTGATTTCCAGAGTTAATATCTATTCATTGTAGATATTATTGTAACATAATAGTCCACTAAAGGCAGGTTTGAAGAACCCATGTGCAGTTTATTAATGTGATACCAAACTTAAACAAAACATAGACTTAAGCATAAACATTGACATAAACTTGACCTAAGCATAGACTCAACAAATAATGGACAACACAGACAAAGACAAGAGACAATGGTAACATGAGGGCTATATATACACAAAGATTAATCACTAAACAAGGAACACCTGAGAACAATCAGACAAAGAACCAAACAGAACATGATGCATGAAACAAGGAAACCAATCAGAACATAATAATAATAAACGGACAAAATCCAATAGGTGTCCTCGCACTTTGGTGCTCGGGCCCTGATGACACAAGAAACAAGGAAACCAATTAGAACATGATACAAGTACTAAGGAGCACATGAAAAGATCACATGAAGGGCAAGGGGGTCACATGACAAACCAGGAAACATGACTATGCCAAATTACAAAATAAAAAATATACAAAACGCAAAACCAAAGGTGACAATTATTGTAAATTCATGTCCTATTTTTTACTAAGGTACGTGCTGTAATCATTTGATGTAGTACATTTTGTCAAAAGAGTTGATTTTATTCTTTCGATCAACTGCTAAAAAACATGATGAAAAGTGAAAGGTGAAAGTCAAACTCGTGTCTCATTTGTTCTGCCAGTTTTATTCCTCAAGCCTTCTAAAGGTTAAAGACGTTTTTGGTAGGTTGTATAATCGACTGTAGTAGTGATGTCATCAGCCTGAAACAGAACCACAGTTATAATGATACCTTGATTCAAATATTTTGATTACAAAATTCTACAAAAATTAGAATTTAAATAGGCCTACTGTATATATAATTGATTAAATCTTCATGCAGACATTTTGCACTTTTACATTTTATCTGTAAAGGTATATTGGCATAAAACACACTATGTCGATTCTGAAAGCAAGCAAATTAAAGGTAAAGCAAAAGTCTTACCATTGATTGATCGAGCACAATATACGGGATCCCGTCTTGAATAAACAATAAGAATTTATATGTTACAACTGCACTGAAACTGATATTGCTTTGAATATTATTACGTATAATTAAATAAAGCATATAAATCTTACCTTTTCGCTGGTGCTTGCACAACTGTGAGCCCAGAACTATGATCACAATCACTGATAAACTGTTTGAAGCTGCTAAAACCAGAACAATTGTACTCCATGGTCTATCTGCAGATATGAAAAAGAACTTCTTTTTTAAAAGATATTAGAGATGCAACAGCACCATGAGCCAACACTATTTTTTTTTTTTTTTTTTTTTTTTTGTGGCAAATTCAGTGGATACCTGGCCCTGGTGAATCAACTTTTCTTCCATCTCCAAACAGTATTTCTCCACATGAGGCCACAGCGCAGTAGTAAATCCCAGCATCATAGTGACTGAGGTTGTTCTTGGGCAGGTTGTAGATACATTTGTGTGTGGTAGAGTTCCCATCAGAGCTCCTCTCACATTGACCGTTCCTGCGCTCCTGAGTGTAAATGATTCCTGGAGGAGATTCTCCAGATTCGTGTCTGAACCAGTAGACGTTGTGTTCTCCTGCACAGCTCTGAGTGACGACGGCACACTGCAGGACCACTGCAGACTCTTCTGGATGATCTGGATCTGACGCAGGTCTCTGATGATCAGAGTCGATGCTCAGTTCTCCACCTGAAAAGAAAATAAACAACAACAACAACAACAACATAATGCTTATTTGACCAGACATGACCACTATGTAGCACAGTAATATTTAAGTGAATATTCTGCTTACCTTTAACAATGAGATCAGTGCTCTCCCCAAGTAGGAAATTATAAACATATATAACACAATAGTATGTTGCAGTGTCTGATTCTTCTGTATTTGTGATGCTCAGATTAAAACTGCTCTCGTCTTTTGCTGCAACAAAGTGTTTTTCAAAGCCATTTCCAAAGACGACAGGTAAAGCTTGATATGTTGAAACAATTGGAAGGGGTTTCTCTCCAACTCTTTGTTTGACCCAAACAACACTGGTTCTTGACTCTCTTGGAAAAACACAGGTGAAGTTAACACTGTCTCCAGCCTGAACAATCTTCAGATGATTCTGAGTCACGACGTCTGCTTTATCCGACCTGCCTAGAAATAGAATAAGTAAGAGTACAGTTAGTTTTGCCTGCTGTAGATCTAGATATTCATTTAGTCTAAGTGTTTTAACAGTTTAACAGAACACAAAATAGTAACTTACACTTTGAGAGGTAAAGCAGCAGTATAAAGAAATGCTGATTCATTTTGTCACAGTTAAAAACATCTAGGTTAAATCATCTAGAGGGACAAAAATATTAAAATAAATAATTGTTATTATATGCATTGTTATTATTAATAATTGATATTATATTAAATTAAATTATACAATTCCAGTTTGTCACATAATACCCCCCCCCCCCCCAAACAAAAGCTAATTTACATTATTTCTCAGCATTTTAATGCAGGACTATAGCATATATGTTTATGTACAGTATATGATAAACTTTTAAGACATTCTTAAAAAATGTTATCAAAAGCTGTTTCACAAAATCAAACAGAAAAAAATTTAAACAAGTCTTGAATTTAACAGTGCATGAAGTTAAAAAAAAAACAAAAAAAAAAACAAACCTTTACTCACAGACTTTCTTGAATAAAAGATCACACTGTTGTGTCCTGTAGAAACAGAGATAGTCGCTGCAATAAATCTTCTTCTCTTCTTCTTTCTATTGGTTGACTGAAAGAATTTCATTTCAACTGTATATGAACAAAGCTGTTTATGGATATACTTTATTAAATTACATGAAAAGACTGTATTCAGATGTAAAAAAGGACCATCTAATTATATTACAAATGCCCATATACTTAATGTAGAGGCTGGGGCATGAAGTACATGAAAAACGATACATTATGAAGCTGACCTGCTCAAAAGACTGACGCCCCGCTACAAGTGTGAAAAATAGAAAAAAAGAAAAGAAAAACACACCACATGTTATGCACAAGCAGGTCTTTCGTCTAAAGCACACAAAGTGTGCGGTTTACTCTAATGTCCTGCTTCTCAATGACAACAGTCACCTACTGTGTGGTTGTTTTGTTCATATTGAGAAGGTACAATGATTTTCATCACTCCTAATTGACCTCATTGTTGCCACATCTGTGAACATACTCTATGGAAATGAATAAAGTAGTGTACTTGGAAATACTCTGGTATTATAAACAATCACCCAACAAATGCAATTTATTTATACCTGAGTAGACTACCATTCTGTGTTTTCCATCCATTTTTTTTGCATATGCACAGATGTACTGTACATTTTATAACATTTTACATGATTTTACAAAATGTTGAATTTCTAATACAACATATATCTTTCTCTCTTATGTCTGCTACAATCCATTTTTTTTTTAAAATGCTTTTTCTCTTTTGGAAATGCAGTACTGGATTTATATTTTTCTGTTGGAGCAAACAGAAACACAAAATAATTTTTGCTCTGGTCTCCTTTGTGTGTCTGTAGAACTGAACTGTAATCAGCAGTAATTTACTTCAGCGTTTTAAACATGCAAATGGTAAAACTGTAAATATTTGCTGTGAGTAATCATGTAAATTTGGGCTTCTGCTTCACACAAAGCAACATCTTGACTTCAAAAGAATTTCAGAACAGAGCGTGAAATGTATAGACTATTTTAATGGTATGTTTTTCAATATTATTTGATGTTTGAAAGCTGCGATTAATATCAAAATGTCAACATTTCTCATTTCAAACAATATATAAAATTTTCATAGTTTGTGAAAAGATTACTTTTCACATAGCAATTTGGTTTAGACAGCACAAAATTACATTGTTAAAAACATTATTTTCATATTTAAGTTGATGGTTGGGATGGCAAGGGACCATCAGTGATTTTATTGCACCGGGGCCTGTATATAGACATGCCCCTGAAATGTTCTGTATAGTAAATTAAATTTATATCGCAAAACACAGACTCCTCCTCAAAGTCAGCATTTGTCCATGCAGAACATGTGACGCCAACCAGAGCTCCAGTCAGAAGAGAAGAGACAAAGTACATCATTTCCTGTAGAGTGACTGACAGGAAGAAGCTGCTCAGTACAGACAGAGAACTGCTGTGGTGAACTTCAGCGGAGAAACATTAAAAATGAAGACATGACTGTTGTTTCTCCTCAGCTTCCTCCTGTTGTGTGTAAATGTGAGTATATATATATATATATATATATATATATATATATATATATATATATATATATATATATATATATATACATACATGCATATGCATACATACTTACATATACACTCTTTTCCCCAAGTGTTTTCCAAAATTGATATGTAAATTAATTTTCCATGTATGCATATGTAGAGTGCACAAAGTAATTAGTAATTTACTTGCAAGGATTTTTCTATTAAATAACTTAATAAACAGAGAGGTTTAGTTTGTGTGCACAGATGTTTTTGTGCACCTCTGTGCTTTTGTATGCAAACTTTTGCATGATTGTGCACAGCGTGGTTTGAGAATTTTCCAACCACACGACTGACCCACTGGTGTGTTTTTACACCTTACTCTGAATCGAAGCCACATGCGCATCATTCACAGACGGTTATTCACTTCACCTTACACTGGAAGAGGAAAAAAAAATTAAAAAAAACTTATCAATGCTAAGTGCAGGGTGACAAAAACATATCCTATAAATAGAAACAGCTTATCCTGACACTATGAACAATAAACATGTATACTATTGTAGTACACACACACACACACACACACACACACACACACACACACACACACACACACACACACACACACACACACATTATTATAAATTAATTAATTTAATCAATATAATTAAATTAATTTATGTTTGTTTATGCAGCTGGCCATACAATGTGGATGGATAAATGAACATGCTTATTAAATAACTACATAATTACATAATAATTACATATTTATGCTTAATAAAATATAACCATTTTTAATAAGGAAAAAGGAAGCAATAAAATAATTTATTAATGCACATGGCAGTACATTTAAACGTTTTTAGCTGTGGTCAGACAGAACACACTTTTGTCCAGAAAGAGACAGAAACACTCTCTAATACTTAGAATAGTAAGTACCGAATTTTAACATTAAATTAAACGTCTGATTTTTGAATATATACAATCCACTGCCCTGTAGGACTCACAGTCTATTTTCATACTGTGTTTTTTCCATTTGTGTCCACTATAAGCCATTTATCAATGATGTTGGGCAGCATCACATTTTTTAGGTAGTTATCCATTTCACAGATGATTAATTGACATAAAACTACCTATTACTATGTAATTTGGACATTTTAGAAACTGAAATCATTTAAACGTGTAATAAGTATTGAAAAAAGATGAAGTAATGAAGCAGAGCAGGATTTACAAGCCTGCTTTTAACATCATATATCAGTTTCTGTGAGGATATGTGCATCCCTACCAGGACTCATTTAACTCACAACAATGACAAACCGTGATTCACTGCAGAAATCAGACAACTTCATCAGGCCAAAGAAGATACCTACAGGAACAGAGTCTTGTTTAAATGGGCCTAATACACACTGACAAAGGAGTGGCTAAGAGGAACTATTCTGAAAAGCTGAGAAACTAGTTTTCAGCCAACGACCCTGCATCAGTGTGGAAGGTCTGAAAGACATGACAAACTACAAAAACATGACAACTACTTGGTTCCAGGATCCTGTTTGTGGATGTCAGCTCGGCCTTCAATACCATTATTCCAAACCTCCTTCTGTCCAAATCAAAGCAGCTCTCTGTGCCCAACTTCATCTGTCAGTGGATCACCAACTTCCTGACAGACATGCAACAGCTAGTGAAGCTGGGAAAATTGTCATCTGCACGATCAGCACTGGCACCCCCGAGGGGTGCGTTCACTCCCCACTGCTCTTCCCCCTCTACACTGCTCTTCCCCCTCTATACCAACGACTGCACTACAAAAGACCCCTCTGTCAAGCTCCTGAAATTTGCTGAAGACACCACACTCATTGGCCTCATCCAGGACGCTACAGACAGGAGGTTAAAGGCTGTTTGGTGCAGTTATAACAACCTGGAGCTTAACAATCTCAAAACAATGGAGATGATTGTGGGCTTCAGGAGAAACACCCCAGCATTATTCCCACTCAACAACATGGACAGCACTGTGGCAACAGTGGAGTCATTCAGCTTCCTGCAGGCTCTACCATCTCTCAGGACCTGAAGTGAGACAATCACATTGATTCCATTGGGAAAAAGGCCCAACAGAGGTTGCACTTTCTTTATCAACTGAAAAAGTTCAACCTGCCACAAGAGCTGCTAATACAGTAGTTCTACTCTGCAATCATTGAATCCGTCCTCTGCACTTCTATAACTGTCTGGTTTAGATCAGGTACCAAATCAGAAGATTACAGCGGATTGTCTGGACTGCTGAGCGAATCACTGGTACTGGACAACCCTCCCCACTCTCCAAGAATATAAGAAATTTTAAACAGGACACGGACCGTGTCCGTGCATCCCCCTATCAATGCCATCATACCTGCGTTACTCCTCGATAAAAACCATGGAACAGTCATTGTATCTTCTTAATAAATTAATGGCTTTTTTTAATTATGCAACATAGCACATATGGAACATTTTAACCTTTTGGTAATCAGCCTTCATCAGTGAATCATTTTGTTGATGATGATTCACTGATGAAGGCTGATTGCTGAAATGTTTGACTGATCCCTATGTGCTATATGTTGCATAATAAAAAAGTAAAGCTCTTTTTGATTCTGATCATGTAAAAATGGACACAGTTGTTGCATGATTTAAGTACCACGGACATAGATTTCAGCTTCTTTACATTCGAGCTAAAATTGATGCACCACCAAACAATATGCTGCATGTTGGCATGTGTTGTAAAAAATCTTGTAAAACATGCTGATGCAGAAATCCAAAGAACAGGTTTATAGTATCTGTACAGCTGTGTCAGATCCAGAAAATGTTATACATCATCATATAGCTTTGGTTGAGCTTTTCTTCCCAGCCTGAAGAAGAAAATGGATAAAAAACGGAAATTTGTTTGATGTACAATGTTACTTGTTTTACAGTGGTGGGACTATATGGAAACATACAGCTGTACCCAGTTTTATCAGTTCATGAAGTAGATACAGTGCTATTGTCCTGCTTCATTTCAACAAAACAAATAACTCTGGCTTCAAGCAAGTCCCTGGACAAGAACCACATCTCATTGCTTCCTCCCTTCTCCATTCGTCCAAAATCAAATTTGACAATGTATTTGACAGAAATGATTTTGAAGTGTTAAGAAAGACTGACAGTTTTAATCTGAAGATTGTGAACACTGTACAATCAGATTCAGGCACATACTATTGTACTGTCTCTTTCTCTAATATCTGTAACTTTGGAAATGGCACTTGTCTGGTTATTAGAGGTGAATCAGTGCATGTTACCTTCATGTTAAAGCGTTCATAATAATGATATGGGAAAAAACAGCTATTTACACAAAAAAATCATCCATTCTAGGAGCAGAAACCAACAAACCCACTCATCAACAGCTGCCCAAGATTGAACTAGTCAGAGGTAAATGTGCCTTTTACAGCAGTGTTGGGCACGTTACTTTAAAAAAGTAATTAGTTGTAGTTACTAGTTACTTCTCACAAATAGTAACAGAGTTACATCATTCTAAAAGTAACTAATTACCAGGGAAAGTAACTATTGCGTTACTTTTTACAGGATCCATTTATATTCATGGACACACAAGTAATCACTGTGTTCCAAACATTCCAAATTGTTAATTTTGATTACTTGTGTATTGTCACGTTTATGTTCAGTTTCATTTTCATGGAATTGTAATTTGTTCGTCATCAGTCACATGTTTCGTCCGTTCAAGTTTCCCGCCACTCATCAGTTTCCATGGACACTAATCTCTCATCACAGCTGTTTGTCATTCGGTTCATCACCATTGTATATTTAAGTTCCTCACTTCCTCTCCTTCAGTGTCCAGTATTGTTTGTATGTTTGTGTTTTGCCTTTTGGATTAATAAAGAACTTTTATATTGGAATCACCTCATACCTTCTTCTTCCCTTGGACTAAGTATTACATGTATACTGTACAATGTGTGATAAATATGAAATATTGTTCCTTATGATTTAGACCGCTTCAAGAGCCAGAACACACTCTTAATCTTTGTAATTGGCCTTACGGTGCTGCTCTCATCAAAAATTACAATCAATATTCTGCTGTGCTGCATGAGGAGAAAAAGGTGTTTGTTTGAATTCCTATTTTTCTTTTGTTTGTTTCTACAATCAACAGTTTGTTACAGTATCGTAGTAATTCCATGATACTGAGAAATGTTAAAAATATACCAAAAAATATTTTTGATCAGTAGTTATTAATGGGCTGATACAGGCCTACTGTAATGACTAAAAGACCAGTCAAACTAAATATCTTCCCAAATAGCTTATTTCAAGAAATACATGCTATATAATGGTTTTTATTTGCCTTGTTCATGTAATAAACATTAACAGCTACAATAATTTAAAATATACCACATTATGCACATTCTATTTATGCCACCACTGTACAATTACATTTGTTTTTATATATTTATTCTGCAGATATTGGCATAAGTAAAGTAGTTTCTTTGTGTTTTGCTCTTCTTTTAGTGTTGACTAGAGGGTGAATATATATATATGGTCGGTCACACTTTAGCTTAGGGTCCAATTCTCACTAAACTAATATTATCACGAAGAATAAGGCATTAATAAGAGCTTTATAAATACTAATACACAGCCAATATCCTAGTAATATGCATGCTAATATAAGCAACTAGTGAGAAATGGACCCTAAACTAAAGTGTTACCATAATTTCTTAAGAGGAAAGGCCAAACCAACAGATCTCATATAAAAATTATCTAAAACCACTATTGGTGGCAGTAGACCAGGCATTGAATTCAGCATTCAGCAAGTTACTCTTAAGAATTCTAGTTAAAGACCTACTAAATGTGCACTACTTTTACAAGGAACTACAGGTGCTGGTCATATAATGAGAATATCATCAAAAAGTTGATTTATTTCACTACTTCCATTCAGGATTATAACTGACAACTAAGGAAAATCCCAAATTCAGTATCTCAGAAAAGTAGAATATTACTTAAGAAAGGATTTTTAGAAATCTTGGCCAACTGAAAAGTATGAACATGAAAAGTATGAGCATGTACAGCACTCAATACTTAGTTGGGGAACGTGTATTGTGTGCCTCTCCTCTCTTCCTCCAGACTCTGGGACCCTGATTTCCAAAGGAAATGCAAAATTTACTTTCATCAGAGAACTTTGGAGCACTCAGCAGCAGTCCAGTCCTTTTTGTCTTTAGCCCAGGCGAGACGCTTCTGACACTGTCTGTTGTTCAAGAGTGGCTTGACACAAGGAATGCGACAGCTGAAACCCATGTCTTGCATACGTCTGTGTGTAGTGGTTCTTGAAGCACTGACTTCAGCTGCAGTCCACTCTTTGTGAATCTCCCCCACATTTTTGAATGGGTTTTGTTTCACAATCCTCTCCAGGGTACGGTTATCCCTATTGCTTGTACACTTTTTTCTACCACATCTTTTCCTTCCCTTCGCCTCTCTATCAATGTGTTTGGACACAGAGCTCTGTGAACAGCCAGCCTCTTTTGCAATGAGCTTTTGTGTCTTGCCCTCCTTGTGCGAGGTGTCAATGGTCGTCTTTTGGACAACTGTCAAGTCAGCAGTCTTCCCCATGATTGTGTAGCCTACAGAACTAGACTGAGAGACCATTTAAAGACCTTTGCAGGTGTTTGGAGTTAATTAGCTGATTAGAGTGTGGCACCAGGTGTCTTCAATATTGAACCTTTTCACAATATTCTAATTTTCTGAGATACTGAATTTGGGATTTTCCTTAGTTGTCAGTTATAATCATCAAAATTAAAATAAATAAACATTTGAAATATATCAGTCTGTGTATAATGAATGAATATAATATACAAGTTCACAGTTTCACTTCTTGAATGGAATTAGTGAAATAAATCAACTTTTTGATGATATTCTAATTATATGACCAGCACCTGTATATCAAGCACGAGGATCCATCATTTCAATTAACAGAATAAAAACAACATAACACATTTGAACAAATGCACATTACATGCACATACATTTTTTCATTTAGATGCACCTGAAGCATACTACACACAAGCGATTCATAAGGAGACTATAAAACAGAAGATTTAATAACATGAAGTCCCAAATTTGACAAGAAAAGAAAAACACAGTCTAATAAAATACATGCATTAATACACAAAAATATCAATGATCATACAAACACACACTACCTTTCTTTTCCCACAATTTTCCTTACTGAATATGTATCTACTGGATATAAATGTATATATCTATCAATAGACAATGCAAAGCCAAAATAACATTTTATCAGACAAAGACATTAAAATATAGCCACCAGCAGCTATCGTCTCATAATTCATATTTTGATGACATTGTTAGTTACTGTTATTTTAGGTGGGAAACACTTTCAGAGCACTTCATTAACATTTATATTCTTAACATACTGGATATGATCTTTACAGGCACTATAAATTCAAATATAATACAATACAAGCTATTTTTTTTTTGAGGGAAAAAAGCCATATATATATCATTCAGGAAATAATTGTATTTATAATTTGAAGTTTGAGTATATGAAATGGAAATCAGAATGGAATGGAATAAAAGTCTGAATATATGGAACGAAATTTGCAATAAATGGAATGAAAGTGCAAATTTGACAGTACTAAGTAATGTATAGCTAGTTATATTAGAGCAACCTTCTGAATTGCATTTTTTGTAAAAACAGCATTCCCATTAAAATTTCTAATACTTTGCTGAACTAGAAAAAATTAGGCAACAGCGTGTCATATTTTAAACAACACAAACAGCTTGGAGTTTACATCCTGTCATCACTGACATTTCACAGAGTAATCCCAATAAATTGCCATAAAATTACCAGAACTTTGGGTAAATACACAAATGTGCTGTTCAACACATGTAACGACATTTCATCTTTTTACTGGTAATTCACACATTAGTTCCAAAATAACAGGTAAAATACATTCATTTCCTGAACGCATGCCATAATATGGGAGTGAGTGTGCGTGTGCGTGTGTATATATATATATATATATATATATATATATATATACATATATATATATATATATATATATAAATCAAAGTGGTGTCAGCAGAGATAAATTCATTGCGGATCAGACCATACTCTGAATTTAATTTCAGAGGACAAAAGTCAATAAACTCATACAATTGAGAAAATATCAAAGTTAATCTGACAAATTTGATTAAATGGATGTCAAACATGTTGTAATAAGACCATGATGAAAATATTTGTGTAGAGGGTAAATGCTTCTCTAAAGCTCTGGATGTTACTGCTGCTGACCTGAGCGTACAGAGATTGATCCTGAATGATCTCTGATTTGGTCCTTCTAGTGTTCAGAGGTTTCTGAGCAAAACTAATGGCTGCATAATTCATGCTGTCTCCATTCTAAAATCAAGAGAGAAAAGACTCCAATTATGAGAGGAAAATGACACATGATACCTGAGAAAAAAAAATAATTATCAAATAATAAATTGATGAAATACAAAAATTGATAAAAAAAATATATATATCTGAAAAAAAATGTAGACTTACTTGACTCTCTTGAGGTGTGGACACTTTGGAAAAAAAAAAAAAAGTCTTATTTTTTTTACATTTTATTTTAAGTTTTAGACCATTTTTCCATTACCATAATAATTGAATCTTATTCAGAAAGTCTTACCTTTGTTCTGAGCCCTGCATAGTTTTATTCCCAGATAAACAACAAGAGCCAAAAATATGATGTTTAAAATTCCAAGAGCAAAAAGAATTGGAGTCACATCACCACTCACTGAAACAAAATAATTTATTTTGTTAGAAAACCTTTTTTAAATAAGTTTGGTATAATTTAATATATGAATCAAATGCTTTTCCAGAGAAGAAAGATCAAGCCACACATTTGTACTTTACCTCTAAAATTTAGTTGAGTTCCTTTTCCAAACAGTATCTCTCCACATGCGGCCACAGCGCAGTAGTAAATCCCAGTGTCAGAGTGACTGATGTTGCTCTTGAGGAGATTGTAGACGCAGCTCTGCGTTTGAGACTCACTGCTCTTATTACACTGACCATTTCTCTCTCCTTTGGTGTAAAGGACTCCTTGAGAGTCTCCTGAGCTTTGTCTGAACCAGTAGATGCTGTGTTCTCCTGCACAACTCTCAGTGAAGATGCTGCACTGCAAATTCACAGAATCTCCTGGATGAAGTGTGTCTATCAAAGACTGCTGAAGACTTGTGTGTCCATCTTGAAAAGTGACATAAAAGGGACAGAAATAGTAAGAACAAAGAATCAGATGCCAAAAATCAAACAAAGCAAAAATAACAAGCAGTAAAACTTACCTTTAAAAAGTAATCTTGTTCCTGCACCCATTCCAATGCTGTAATATGATGTGACTACACAGTAATATGTTCCTGAGTCTGCAGGCGTTGTCTTTAAAATGGTCAGATTAAAATGACCATCTCCTTTGATAACATTAAAACGATTAATTTTCTCAAAGTCCTTGTTCCAACTGGGTTGTTGATTTAAATATAAAGAAACAATTTGTGAGGATTTTCCATCAGCCGTCTGTTTAAACCATGCTTTTGTTGATTGCAGAAGCTTTGAAAAAGAGCAAGTAAGATTCAAATCCTCTCCAGCTCGAACTACTTTTACATCTTCCTGAACAACGTCCACATTAGAGGTCACATTAGAGGAGCAAGCTGCAAAATAAAGCAGACAATAGTAACCTTTAGAATTAAGAGTGTTATTAAATAGGTGATTTGTTTAATATTTAAAAAGAAATGTAGGAATATTTACATATTGTTGAGGAAAGCAAAAGAATGAAGTAATATCTCATGATCAGATCGTCTTTCAAAATTATCCTCAGGCTTTGAACTCCCCTGAAAAAGCAAACGAATGAGCACGATATCACAAGCGCTAAAGAATAAGGGTAGACCACTATACTTTGTCTTTACCATGTGTCCATCTGTCTCTGCTTCAGTCAACTGAGGCACATGTGCACTTTTACCTTTACTTTTCTACTTTCACACCCCGGCCACATCAAAATGGCTAAAAAAATATCCAACCAAACCATCTTTCCATTGCTCCAAAAAAATGATACTTATTTAGAACGGTATTATAAATACTACTGCTTAGTATTGGCCTATCTTAAAACTATCTGGTTAATATGTTGTTTTATTGCTAATGATCGCATGATGTGGTTTTACACAGAAAAAAAAAAAAAAGCAGGAAATATGATTTCAAAGAAGCACCTTTAAAGGGCCTCACATGAAAGTTCATGTTCTTACCAGTGATAAACACCAAAATATGTTTTTGAATCAAGGAGTTTTTTTTTTCTTTTTCTCAAAGAAATGCAGGTACTGCCAGTGCATCAGATGGAGAGACTGAAAAGTTCATCAAAAGACGGCTGCAGCTTTCTTCGGACCGAAATGGGGGAACCAAAGAGCAGGCCCAAAAGCAAACTAATTCTGTATGTTCCAAATGTTAACAGAGTTACCATTCATTTTTATCATTCTAGATTTCTGTGATCTATCTGACTAACCATACGTGTCATTGTCTGTTCCCCTTTTTATTCTCTTTCTGGCATCCTGTCCCTCTTTTAGAGTACGCTTACTTGAGGAGGCTCTTACAGTTTTCTTGTTTGTTTTTTCATTACACTTTTTTTTTAATGTTTCAAATATATTTCAAATAAATTGTCATATTTTTGTTGTCATATTAACTTGGGGAAAAGGAGTATATATTGATGTTATCGGGTATCATGGTGTGATTCATTGGGTTGTAGGTGGGGATGCCATGAAAAAAACAGGGTGTAAGAGCCAAACCCTTAATCTTTGTAAAGTTGACATATTTAGTTGACATGCATAAGTACATGTAGGCTTAACAAGGACACTGTAAAATATGTATGATACTTTAAGGTAATGTAATTTTGTGTAAAAATAAATTATTTAAAGCTGTTTTTATAAAATAAATCTGGTTGTACTGAACACACACACAAAAAAATGTTTTTAATTCTGTTAAGTGCAAGTATATTATTTAATTTAGCAAACAAGACTCAGTCCAGTACTGGCTGAGTGTACAATTTTTGCTGGCGTGATTGTGGCCCATTGCTGGCTCAGTTTTAGTACCCAGACTCAAACTAGTACCGTGTAAGTGTAATATTTTTTGCTGGCGTGATTGTGGCCCATTGCCAGCAATGTTGGCTCAGTTTCAGTACTCAGACTTGGACCAGTTCTGTGTAAGTGTAGTATTTTTGCTGGCATGATTGTGGCCCAGTGTCGGCTCTGTTTCAGTACCCAGTCTTGGACCAGTACCGGTTAAGTGTTCAATTCTTGCCTATGTGATTTTGGCCCAATGGCGTCAGTTTTGGCAGCTGAATTCTGGGGTGTCATTCATCCCACGTCCATCCCAAGTCTGGCAACCGCAACCAGGCCAAGTTATTTCTTCTGGCCTGCCGGATCCAGGCCATTATCGGTCGGAATCGTTTTGGCTACTGGGAATGCTTAAAAACCAATTCTAAATGCAACTGGAAGCCAGTATAAGGACCTGAGGACTGGTGTGATATGTTCATGTTTTCTGGCTCTGCTCAGAATCCAGGCAGAAGGGTTCTTTATGAGCTGCAGCTGTCTTACAATCTTTCTAAGAAGTCCAGTGAAGAATCTTTGCAATCTATGAACCTTTGCAAACTATTGTAATTCAAAATTTCAGAGAAAAATGTTTTTAAACAAAGACTGAAAGTGTTGTCGGAAGCTTAGTGATAGCACAGAGCTTAGAACCCAAGAGGCGACACTTTGATACTTTTTGGGTAACAGCCATTAGATGGCGCTCCGGTAGCGTGGCCGCCATAGAGTGTCCCAGGGATGACACGTTTTTGTAGGCCAACCCGGAAGTTAGCGGCGCACGGGTTCCCTAGGTTGAAAGCCTATGCATTTTCCCCATAGACTTTTGGAAAATCGCAGAAAATAAGCTCTGTGTTTAACAAAGGGTTATGACACTTACACGTTTTGTCTATCAAGATAATCTTTACAAGTTAACACTACATTTATAGATTTTGAAGCCTAAATAAAGTCGTCAGATATAAAAGGCTAACAGTAGGCTATAAACGGACTACAGCACACCATGGTCGTGGATCAACGTCGTCACCACCAAGCTTCTTAAAAACTGTATTTAGAAAACAACTTTATTTATAAACATGCTCTCTGATCATGATCTGTGCTGTGTATGAATACTTTTCCACTTTTTCATGAGAAATGTCCCGTTTTTAATGATAACGTCTAAAGTCCCCACCACAAAGGAAGTAGTCCCTTTTAGCAATTTGTTAGCAATCACCGATTTTAAGACACAGTAAAAGTTTAAAAAATCACAAGTGGGTTATAACTGGTGTGTTTTATGTCATAGCTCAAAACGTGAAAGTATTTAGAGGCTTTGTTAACCATATTGATTATTTCAGGCGATTTAGCAAAAACCCATTCAAAAAACCCATACGCCGTTGGAACCGCAAGTCCTAAAATGCTAACTCGCTTCCGGGTTTTGCCTACAAAAATGCGTCATCCCTGAGGCACTCTATTATGGGCTGAAAATACTAACTGGCCCATAGAATCCTTCACATCTTATGCACCCAAAATCGGCGAATTTCACTGCCAAATCAGAATTGCAATAGAACAGTTATTTCAATTAAGTCACCAGTAAATTGTATGGCTCCTACAGTAAATGTTGTATTGTCTTATGTATGTTTTATGTTATCAGTTGTGGAATCCAACCATTCAACCATCTGAGGTAATGGAGTTAGCCTACTTTATTGAATATTTTCATTTTATGCAACTTTACACATTTATTAATAGTAAATTAATAATTAATACATTTAAGATCACCATGTTTGCAGTGAACAATATATTTTAGACCGAGTGGAGTAATAATAATAGTATCTAGGTCTGAATTGAAATAGGCTATATTGTACGTTTTAATGGATCATGCTACAAACATAATGATTTTATAATACATGATGCATTGCTGTGTCCGTAATCGCATAATTCATTTATTGTCCAACATTCCCAATTTTTCTGATGCATGTCCTTAATTTAATTTCATATGTTGTTAATAATTCATTGTTTATAAGCCTTTTAAATAATTTTAACCCAAACTGACTGGGTTTCTAGAGAGCAAAAAGGTTTTGTGAAAAAAGTGGAAGACTTAAACACAAAGTGTGTAAAATAAACAGTTAAAATGATTTGATGATCAGTAGTGATAGTATTTTATTCTGTGTTGTCATCATTCAGGTTGGATTTCAGCTTTAATGTATGTTTTTTTTTAACAAAGCAGCTGATATTGCCATAGAAACTAGTGGACTGCTGACTCACTTTTACCCCAAAATGGCGGAAACGCAGTGCCACTGCTGGGTGTCGGTGTTGCAGTGGAACGATCTATTAAGTATCGTTTCTTATTAGTGTATATTCTTTGGTGATCGTGACACTGAAGTCATGTGACTGTGGTGTAGTTCATTTATAGCCAGCTTTTGACTTCTGCCGATTGCATTTACACTTCAAAATTCTTAAAAGTTTTGTTCATTTGTGAAGGTTTTGTAATCACTGAGAAACTCTTGAGTCTGCAATAAATGAAATGATCTGGGTTGTGTTTCTCAACCAACCAATGAATTCTATGAAGAACATAACAATCCAGGGCAGCGGTTCCCAAAAGCATTGTGCGCGAAATCAAAGATATCTTTTAGTGCAATTGGTTTACTATTAACTTAGGCTCACAATGCTTTTGGGAGCACTGAGTAACTTGCTGAATGCACTGTCCACTGGGTGTCATCATCAGCCTAGAATCTGACGAAGTTGATGGTTCTGGGCTTGATGACGATGCTGTGAGGAAGGATCACAGAAGTAGCTGGATTCAGCTTTGTGTTTCTCTTTCTGAAAAACTGTGGTTGCTGCTACAAAAAAATTCAACCTAGTGTGAGTATACTAGATGAGTCAGCTTATCCGTATACTCTGAACTCTCTTAGTTAGATCTGATGCTTCCATGTGAGCTCTAAATAAGAATATAAGAAACAACCGCGGACTGTCTTAAAGACCCTCTTGTGTATGGAACTAATTTCTTCCACCATGGATTCAAATATCAGGTTCACAGTTAAATATAAACAAAGCCGCACAAGCCTTTGTTACTGGAGAGAGCGATTGCTTGCCTTTAGAGCTTTCATTCTATAGGTCAAGTACATTTTTGTGAAAATAAATCACTTTGCCATGTCTGTGTGATATCTTTTTCGTAGCATCCTTTCACATGACAGGCTTCAGTCAATGCATGGACCTCTGTAAAGAGAAGCACTATATGTCAGATCTAGCCAGTGACGCGTTGCTTTTTGGGTGTGCAAAATTCAAAAATGTCCTTGTTTAAAATGTTGTTTAATTCAAAAAGTGCATTCAACTTCATCAAGTGGGCAATGGAAGTTTATTTGGACCCTTGAAAAATTGAGGCAAAACATGTCTTTTGGGTGGAATTAAATAAGTAACAATGACTTTGGGTGTCTTCTTCATCACATTTATTTTCATATAAAAGCAACAGAACCTAAATTACATCTAGTTTACACATGAGTGTGTATCCTGAGATATCTGGCTTTGATCTCGTAGGTGTATGATCCACTATTAGAAAAGAGAACTGTCCGTCTTGGCTCCACTTTTTCCACTCCTCCCCTCACTGCAGCTGCCACCTCTCGCCTAAAAAGGGCATAAAAAAGGAGATCCCAGATCTCATACCAATGATCTACAACCACTAGGTGGCAGTAGGGACCATGTGTTGAATTCAGCATTCAGCAAGTTGTCTTTAAAATAATTCTTGTTAAAGACTAACTAAATGCTAACTAATACTTTGCAGAGGAAGTATACCTAATACACACACCAGGAGCCATCATTTGAGTTAACAGAATAAAAACAAAGCAATGCAACGTAACAAAAAACAAACAACCAACAAATGCACATGCACATAAGCAGGCTATTAATTTAGCAGATGCAATTGAAGCATAAACACAAGTGATTCATAAGGAAACTATAAAATGGAACATTTCAAACCACAAAATTACAAAGTTGCTCAAAAAGAACACAGTCTAACATACATGCATTAATTTACAAAGAATAGACTTTTCTACTCCACTAATTTTCTTTTACAATCATCCTTATCCTTACTATGCCTAACAGATTCATAGCTATCCATACACAGTACAAAGCCAAAGTAACACTTTAAAATATAAATACATTAAAATATGCAGTCTGTATTGTGATGACATTGTTAGCTATACTGTTATTTGAGGTTACACTTTCAGACCATTCATTTTAACACTTACTTTAAATAAAGGACATGATCCTTAAAGGCATTATAGATTCAAGATCAAGTTAAAGTTATTTAATTTAATTTTTAAAGCACATTAATAACAACAATAAGGCTAACCAAAGTGCTGCACAGATGAAGGACAAAAATCATTTTTAAAACAGACAACAAAACATAAAAAAAACCCAAAGAAAACCAATAAACTAATTAAATTACAGTAAAAATGACCAAAATTATTCAACCAAATTAAATGTATTTACCTCAAATTGTTATAAGATCATGATGAAAATATTTCCATAGAAGGTAAATGCTTCTCTAAATCTCTGGATGTTACTGCTGTGATCTGACCTGAGCGTACAGAGATTGATCCTGAATGATCTTTGATTTGGTCCTTCTAGTGTTCAGAGGTTTCTGAGCAAAACTAATGGTTGCATAATTCATGCTGTCTCCATTCTAAAATCAAGAGAGAAAAGACAATTATGAGAGGAAAATGACACCTGATGTGGCATAATATACACCAAAACGTTTAAGAACCCTGAAAAAAATCTATTATTTAATATTAAATTGATAAAACAGATACATTGATAAAGATAAAGATATGAAAAAGATCTCAAATGGAAGCTAATTGTGTACTTACTTGACTCTCTTGAGGAGTGGACACTTTGGGAAATTAAGAAGCATGTCTTGTCATTATAAATGGCAGTTATGTGTTATTTAAAATTTAATAATTTTTCCATTACCATAATAAATTAATCTTTTTCAGAAAGTCTTACCTTTATTTTGACCCCTGCATAGTTTTATTCCCAGACAAACAACAAGAGCCAAAAATATGAAGTTTAAAATTCCAAGAGCAAGAGTTAGATTCACATCACCACTCACTGAAACAAAATTAATTTTATTTTCTTAGAAAACATTTTTTAGATAGGTTTGGTTTAATGTACTCTAGTATAGGAATCAAATGCTTTTCCAGAGAGGAGAGATCAAGACAAAAATTTCAACATTTCAAGCCACACACATTTGTACCTTACCTCTAAAATTTAGTTGAGTTCCTTTTCCAAACAGTATCTCTCCACATGCGGCCACAGCGCAGTAGTAAATCCCAGTGTCAGAGTGACTGATGTTGCTCTTGAGGAGATTGTAGACGCAGCTCTGCGTTTGAGACTCACTGCTCTTATTACACTGACCATTTCTCTCTCCTTTGGTGTAAAGGACTCCTTGAGAGTCTCCTGAGCTTTGTCTGAACCAGTAGATGCTGTGTTCTCCTGCACAACTCTCAGTGAAGATGCTGCACTGCAAATTCACAGAATCTCCTGGATGAAGTGTGTCTATCAAAGACTGCTGAAGAGTTGTTTGCGGTACGGCTGCATCTTGACAAAGGGACATAAAAGGGACACTTGATAGAAAAAGCAAGGCCAAACGTCATCCAACAAATTCCCCACAAAGCAAAAAAAAAAAAAAAAAAAAAAAAAAAGCAAGGAAACATACCTCTGACAATTAATCTAGTTCCTGCACCCATTCCAATTTTCCAATATGCTGCGACTACACAGTAATATGTTCCTGAGTCTGAAGGGTTTGTTTTTAAAATGGTCAGATTAAAATGATAATTTCCTCTGATAACATTAAAACGATTCATTTTCGTAAAGTTCTTATTCCAGGTGGTTTGTTCAAGATATAAATACACAATTTGTAAGGATTTTCCTTCAGCCGTCTGTTTAAACCATACTGTTGAGTCCAGAAGCTCTGAAAAGTTGCAAGTAAGATTCACATCCTCTCCAGCTTGAACCATTTTTATATCATCCTGAACAACGTCCACATCAGTAAAGCAGACTGCAAAATTAGATAACTTTACAGTTTAATTTGTTACATAATATTAAATAGGTGGGTTGTATAATGTTTAAAAAGCATAAACATTTAGGTATATTTACATATTGTTGAGGAAAGCAAAAGAATGAAGTAATATCTCATGATCAGTCGAATTCCAAAATTATCCCCAGGCTTTGAATTCATCTGAAAAAGTGAACAAATGAGCACGCTATCACACAAGATAAAGAAGGGTAGATCACTAGACTGTGTCTTTACCATGTGCTCCTTCGGTCTTTGCTTTAGATAACTGAGGAACATGTGCACTTTCACCTTTACTTTTCTGCTTTCACACCCCTGGCCACATCAAGATTGCTAAAAATATGTCTAACCCAACCATCTTTCCATTGCTCTAAAAAAACTTTTTAAATATTATAAATACTACTGCTTAGTTACCCAGTTTTTAGCAGTTAAAGGCCTCACTCAAAACTATGAGTTTGATATGTTGTTTTATTGCCACAAAAAAAAAATTGTGATATGGTTTGACACAGAAAAAAGCAGGAAATAAGATGTTTCAAAGAAGCATGTAACCAGAAGACAGACCTTTAAAACACCTCATATAAAAGTTCATGTACTTAGTAGGCCTACCGATGAGCACCCAAGATATTTAAAATGAAAATGAAATTCATTTATTTAAAATGTAAAAATATAATTTGATTAAAATAATGTTTTGAATCAAGGGGTTGGCAGGTCATGATCAAGATTAACTATATTGGATTGATGAATACATGCACACACCTGGTTCATATTTGCACACTCAGAAAAATTCATAAAAATAGGGCCCGATGTACTACTGTGTTAATGAATTTTCAGTATTGATATTTCACAGATGTTTTAGCTGTATTCTGAATTACGCATTAGATTGTATTGTGTTTTAAGGTTAAAAGAAAATATCTGTAAACTTCTTTTAAACTTAAATGTCCTAACTGTGTCGCCTACCCACTCAATGTGAATTACAGAGATATTCCACTTTATCAAACTGGAAAAAAATTAGACATTCACTGAAGGGCTCTTCCAAGAACTCTTATAAAACGTGGGGCTCTTTTGAGTATTTGGAAATAGATACCCCCCTGCTCAAGTGAAAATAATAATTTTTCCCCAGTGGGTGACCACACTCATATTATTGAGTGTTTAATTTTCTCTTACTAGCTGGCACAAGAGCAGAATGTGTGTTTTTTTTGTTTTTGTTTTGTGTGTTTGCTTTTTTTTGCCATAATCCTCCAGCCACCGTAAACTTTCTATTCCTTCTTGATCTTCATACTGAGATCGAGAAGGCATGGAAGGAACTGTATTCAGCTCGTATTCATCAACATCAGCAGGTTAATTCACTGGTGTTGAAGAAGTGAGTATGGGTACGCGTTGACGCCTCCTACTGAAGAGATAAGTGCAACTATCTTGTGAATTAGGTAGGCTCCAACACTCTATACGCAGCAGCAGGTCAGGTGGGTGTTGCTTACACACAATGTCTGTTTGTAAGCATATCAGTTAGACCCTCTGAAATTGGCTTGGTAGGTTTCTTTATGTTTATAATACAGTTTCCTGTATAGGGTGCGGACTAGGGGCCCTGAAGTTCCATTAGGTTGGCTGGAACGATATATTATTAGGGTAGTACTTTGTTTGTCCCCTTCTTTGGATGTGTTGGCTTCAGATAATGAAGCCACCGTTCATATGTTAGCCACCTTTTGGTTGATTAGCTTTCTCCTCTGGTAAATGCTACAGTTTTGAGATTAGCTTTCACTAACTTCAGATAGATCCATGTTTAGCTTCGGCCTTACAGGTCGCCTGACATTGTGTTCTTGGGTTGAGCTTTGCTCCTCTGAGCTTTACTGTAGAAATTTAGTATTCTCAGAGTTTGCCTCCTCTCAGTTGAGGGTCGTTGGTAGAGGCTGCTGTTTCTTTGCCCCAGGCAGATCTATGCTTATGTGTTGGCCTTATAGGCCCACAGCTATAGCTGGCCTAGGCTAGAACTAGGGTTTAGGCGGGGTTTAGGGTCTGCTAGTAGCATTTACACCCTTTGTATATTACCCCTGTTATGTGAGTGTAGTCTTTCCTAGTTCTGGTCTCCTCTTATCAGAGTTGTCAGGCCAAGGCCCATTGTCCCTTCAGTATAGGTGCAAATAGATAGCAGCTAAGGTAGCAAACTATTGCTAAGTCTCCCTGGTGTCGTTGTCTCAGGCAGTGTAGGCCCCTTTTCATGTGAATAAGAAACTTTGTCGCTCCCCCAGAAATATCTAGTGGTACTTTGTCTTCAGTTTTTACCCTGAACCCCTTGAACTATGTTCAAGTTTGAGTAAAATTGTTGTAGCTTTTTATGAAAGCTCCTGTTCCCTAGGGTTCAGTACAGATTGTATCTGTTTTTGGTGAGAATTTCTGATGTGAAGTACCCACCTTGTATTTTTTTTCACAGTTGGATTAATAATTCTCCCTTGTTGTTCAAGGTTTTTGTACTTTGATTTGTTAGTTCTGACTGCTGCCCTACACTTTGTGAGCTCAGTAACTTTAATACTGCCACAGGCTAGCACCTGTGTGTTCTGGAATAGTAGGCCTGACTTTGGCCTCCTTTAGAGTATGGTGATGTAGTTTCTACTCCCTTTGCCGTAAGGGTAAAAAGTGTTTTTACTGAGTATATTGCCTGTTGGAATGTATAAGCTCAGGTTGAGTTTAATAAAGCTAACCTCACTACATATTTTTATTTTCATATATGGCTCCCTTGAACACTGCCACCAGCTGATGCTCGTGTTGTTTGAAGTAGAAGGACCCGTTTGGGCCTCCTTCAGAGCACATAGCTTGTTGTATTACAAGGCTTTTTTGGTAGCTGTTTCAGTTGGAGTTTTCTTGAAATTTTGTGACTTTTTCTCAATTAGGGTCATGCAAAGTTTTAACACACTGATGTGTTGTGAAATGTGCATACAGAAATTTTATACGTTCGTACTGTTTGTGGGTCAATTTGATCCATATGGACAGACATTCAAAAGCAACTTTACAGACCCAAAATACAAAACTCTGTTGTATGTCACAGCTCTTCAACTCTAGTCCTGAAGTGCCAGTGTCTTGCTGAGTTTAACAACTTTTTATTTTCAAATTGTGAAAATATAAAGTTGTTTTACCTGTTAATTGTCTGTCCCACTTTTTGAGCTTAGATATGAAAATTAATTTTCCAACTTGAATTGTTAAAAATCTTGAATACTTCAAAGCACAAACTTAAGTTTGGCATCTTTTTAACACTTCACAGATTATTGTAGAAGTAAAAAAAAGTTGTAAAAGTAATGTTTTTTAAAAAAGTTATAGAAGTTTATGAAAATGTACAAAATATTTTTTTATATAAAATATTTTACAAAACATGTTCAACCCTAAAACTGATTTTTGGGGAATTTTATTGATCACATGTGCATTGGTCTGGACTATCATTGCCATTCATGCTGTGAAAAAATAATGTTTCACAGTGAATACAGTAGGATATCCTGAGGGCAACATATGTTACAGTGCACTTTACTTTACAGCCAACTTATATACACAATAGAACGTCTCGGTTACATGGGTAACCCTCGTTCCCTGAAGGAGGCAACGGAGACGTATGTCGGACAGACCGACGAATAGAAATCTCGCTAGAGAGGCCAATCTACTTCGAGTGTAACTAAATGAGCCAATGCACATTGGCATGCAATCATATGCATCAGCTGCTTGCCTCGCAGCGCGGGTATATAATGAGCAGCAGGTGCGTTGCATCTTCAGGTTTTCGCTGAGGAGCCGAACCCAGCAGGCGGCAGCATCAGCAGGACAACGTCTGTGGCGACGGGACGTACGTCTCCGTTCCCTCGTTCAGGGAACGAGGGTTAACTATGTAACCGAGACGTTCCCATTCAGTCGGTCACGTTCGACGTACGTCGGACAGACCGATGAATAGGAATCCCTACCAAAGCGCCACAGGAGCTGCCCTCTTCCAGCGCTCTGTTGTGAGCCACCTGAACCCCCTTGCCTAAGGACGGTGGGACCGAGCTCACACAGAGAGGGTCGATCATTGTTGTTCCCAAAACCCACTCAGTGCGACAATTGGATAACGCTGGGAAAGCGTAGCCTTACATGAGATAAGGAACGCTGCGGAAGCCATATCCTTCCCCGAAGGAGTTATATGGATAAGTACATATGGATTAACCTTGTAGGTTGTACAACATATGGAAGAACTGGGGTGACTCCACTCGGTGAGAGATGGGTTCTCCCAGAGGGAAAGACACAGGCTTCGTTTAGGAGCAGCCGTGGAAAAACCCATATGGGATCCCCGTAGGGTCACACATATGGAACCCAGCCTAAATCCAGTTCTCAAGGATACAACGGCGTATAGGCCTGGCGTCAGATGCTCCGCCACGTCGGCTGCCGAGGGGTAACCGGAGGACTCAACAGGGTCTGCCCGTAGGGACTCTCTGGAGAATAGAACGCGCATGTAGCGCAGCAAGCCGACACTAAGCCTGAGGCGAGAACACGGGAGGAGACCAGCTCAACACGAAGGCTATAGTATCTAGCGAACGTGTTAGGTGTCGCCCAGCCCGCAGCTCTACAAATGTCTGTTAGCGAGGCCAGGAGGATGCTACACCCAGGAGGATGCTACACCTCTCGTGGAGTGAGCATGCAACCTGAGCGGGCAGGGCACGCCCTTAGCTTGGTAAGCCAGGGCGATGGCATCCACTATCCAGTGGGCCATCCTCTGCTTGGAGACAGCCTTTCCCTTCTGCTGGCCTCCGTAACAGACAAAGAGCTGGTCTGAGGTCCTGAAGCTTCGAGTTCTGTCTATGTACAGTCGCAAGGCGCGAACTGGACAGAGCAAAGCCAGGGCTGGGTCTGCCTCCTCCAAGGGCAGCGCTTGCAGGCTCACCACCTGATCCCTGAAGGGAGTGGTAGGAACCTTGGGCACATAGCCAGGCCGGGGTCTCAGTACCACGTGGCTGACACCCGGCCCGAACTCTAGGCACGATTCGTCGACTGAAAATGACTGCAGGTCCCCTACCCTCTTGATGGAGGCCAATGCCACCAGCAGCAAAGTCTTCATAGACAGAATCTTTAAGTCTGCTGACAGCAAAGGCTCAAAGGGAGCAATCTGGAGTGCTCTGAGCACCAGAGTAAGGTCCCAAGAGGGTATGGAGGGGGGGACGAGGAGGATTTAACCATCTCGCCCCCCTAAGGAACCTGATGACCAGGTCGTGCTGACCAACAAATTTGCCATCTATGTAGTCGTGGTAAGTGGATATGGCAGCAGTATGGACTTTGAGGGTGGAGGGGGACAGCCTACGTTCCAACCCTTGCTGCAAGAAGGAAAGCACGACTCCGATCGAGCATCTTTGGGGGTCTTCTCGGCGAGAAGAGCACCACTCGACGAACAGGTTCCACTTCGAGGCGTAAGCACGTCTCGTAGACAGTGCTCGTGCCGAAGTGATGGTGTTAAGTACCTCAGGGTGTAAGTCACCTAGAACCTCCGCGTCCCGTCCAGGGACCAGACATGGAGTTTCCAGAGGTCTGGACGCGGGTGCCAAAGAGTGCCCCGTCTCTGAGAGAGGAGGTCCCTCCTCAGAGGGATGGGCCAGGGAGGGGCTGTCGCGAGGAGTGAGAGATCTGGGAACCAGGTCCGGTTGGGCCAGTAAGGCGCAACTAACAAGACCTGCTCCTCGTCCTCCCTGACTTTGCACAGGGTCTGTGCAAGTAGGCTCACTGGGGGAAACGCATATTTGCGCAGGCCCCGGGGCCAGCTGTGAGCCAGTGCATCTGTCCCGAGTGTCCCCTCGGTCAGAGAGTAAAACAACTGGCAGTGGGAGGTTTCTGGTGAGGCAAACAGGTCTACCTGAGCCTCTCCGAATTCTCTCCAGATCAGCTGAACCACCTGGGGGTGGAGTCGCCACTCTCCTGGCAGCGCAGCTCGTGATAGCTCGTCGGCCACACGGTTGAGCACACCGGGACATGAATGGCGCGAAGCGACCTCAGATGCTTCCGACTCCACAGGAGGAGATGGCGGGCGAGTTGCGACATGCGACGGGAGCGTAGACCACCTTGACGGTTGATGTACGCAACGGTCGCAGTGTTGTCCGTACGGACCAGTACATGCTTGCCCTGAAGCAGGCCTTTGAGGTGGCTCAGAGCAAGGCGTACTGCCAGCAACTCGAGGCAATTGATGTGCCAATGCAGATGGGGTCCCATCCAAACCCCTGAGACTGCATGCCCGTTGTACGTGGCACCCCAGCCAGTGGCAGAAGCATCTGTGAAAACCACAGCATGCCGGGACACTTGTTCTAGGGGCACTCCTGCCCGGAGAAACAAAGGGTTCGACCACGGACTGAAGGTTCGGCGGCACTCCTGAGTGATTGGCACCTGGAACGTGCCGCGTTGCCACGCCCATCTCGGGACTCGGCCGTGAAGCCAGTGCTGAAGCGGTCTCATATGAAGCAGACCGAGCGGTGTTACAGCCGCTTTGAGGTCGGGGTTCTACAGCCCCTACTTCATTGTACCCAAGAAAAGCGGAGGGTTACGACCGATCTTGGACCTGCGAGTTTTGAATCGGAGCCTTCACAAGCTACCGTTAAAAATGCTCACGCAGAAACGCATCTGTCCCCGAGATTGGTTTGCAGCGATCGACCTGAAGGACGTGTACTTCCATGTTTCGATTCTTCTGCGACACAGGCCATTCCCTGAGATTCGCGTTCGAAGGTCGAGCATATCAGTACAGAGTCCTACCCTTCGGGCTGGCCCTGTCTCCTTCTTCTTAGAGGGTGGCTGGACGGGCTGGGCATCCTGCCCGCGACCGGCTCCACGATGCCGCTTGGATGGAGGCTGCTGCTGCTTGGGCGTGGGAGCAGGGGCGGCTGCAGGGGGGCGCCCTCGGCGACGGGTAGTCTGAGGTGCCGCCGGCGGTGGAGGTGCAGCAGCTGACCGCCTCGGCAGGATATGACTGATGGCCTCTGACTGCTTTTGTACAGCCGAGAACTGTTGGGCAAAGTTCTCGACCGCGTCGCCGAAAAGGCCGGTCTGGGACACGGGGGAATTAAGAAACCTGACTTTGTCGGTGTCCCTCATGTCCGCGAGACACAGCCAGAGATGGCATTCCTGGACCACCATGGTGGACATCGCACGACCCACTGACCGTGCCGTAACCTTCGTCGCTCGAAGTGCGAGGTCCGTCACGGCACGAAGTTCTTGCAGAACTTGCGGATGGTGACCACCCTCGTGCAGGTCCTTCAGTGCCTTGGCCTGATGGACCTGCAACAACGCCATAGCGTGTAAGGCGGAAGCGGCTTCCCCACAGGCCTGATAAGCCTTGCCGGTAAGATCCCACGAGTACTTACAGGCCCGGGAAGGGAGAGACGGCTCCCCCCGCCAGGTGGAGTTAGGGCACAGTTGCATAGCAACGGCCCGTTCCACAGGGGGTATGCGCGTATAACCCTTAGCCGCTCCACCATCAAGGGTGGTGAGGGAGGAGGACCCACCGACTCGGCTTCGGGCAGTAAAAGGTGCCGTCCACGTGCCAGTGAGCTCTTCATGCACCTCCGGGAAGAAAGGCACTGGGGGATACCAATCATCCAACCTCGAGGGCTCGGGACACGGTGGAGGGTTCCACACGAGCCCGACCCTGTTGGCGGCCCGGGAAAGCATAGCCATCATTTCCGGGTCTGAATCGGGCACAGTTGTCACTCCCGAGGGAGGCCGCTGCGCTGAATCGTCATCCCCAGAAGCGTCAGGCTCACCCTCCGATGCAGCGATCGACATCCAGTCGTCTTGGGGAGCTCCGAAGGATACGGATGGTACACACCTCTGGGGTGGTCCACCGCGTTCCCCCGGCAGCTCTACTGGCTGCGGAGCGCAAGAGGGGTGAGGGTTCCTAGGGGGTTGGTTCCCCGAAGGAAACGCGCTCACCGTGATCCTCAAGTCACCAGCCCCGCCGCCCGAAGCAACCCTCTGAGGAGGATTGGAACGAGGCGTCGGGACCGGGACTCCACCCCTTTGCAGAAAGTGGAGTCTCAACCGCAACTCCGCGACGGTCATCTTCCCACAATGGGTACATGACTCGTCCACAAACGCCGCCTCAGCGTGCCTTAAGCCCAAGCACGCGATACAGCACTGGTGACCATCCCGAGGCGCCAGGTAACGACCGCATCCAGAAACACACAAGTAGAACGACATCTTTAAAAAGACGCGAACTACTCGTGTAAGCTCTTTCAAGGACTGACTCTTTTAGGTGCTGAAGCAAGCAGGGGAAAAGCCGCTGCAGCACAGACAGGGAAATGTGCAGCCTGTCGTGTGCACTCTCCTTGAAGGCGCTCTCTTACCAGCTGTGATAACAGCTTTTTAGCGCTCTAGGCGCACCGTTTCACCAGCTGTGAGAACGGCCTTCACGCTGATTACAGCTTTTGCTCAAAATAAAAAGGCAAAGAAAAACAAAGGAGAAATCGGCCCCGCTGCTGCGCTGTCCGCCTGCACCGCAACCAAGAGACATCTTGAAGAGCAGACTCGTTCACCACACTCGTGCTTTCAGTAGCTATCTTCTTCAGTGTTGCAGAAGGTTTGGCTCCGAAGCGAAAAGCTGAAGATGCAACGCACCTGCTGCTCATTATATACCCGCGCTGCGAGGCAAGCAGCTGATGCATATGATTGCATGCCAATGTGCATTGGCTCGTTTAGTTACACTCGAAGTAGATTGGCCTCTCTAGCGAGATTCCTATTCGTCGGTCTGTCCGACGTACGTCGAACGTGACCGACTGAATGGGAACCCAGGATGGAGATCCCAGGAGAGAGAAAAAAAAAAAAGTACACTTCAATAATGTACTTAAAGTGCTCTATTTTCATGCACTAATTTTGTACTTAATATACTAAAAAGTAATTAAGATCATCTTAACAATGTCTAAGTGTACTCAACTGTGCTATTTTGAGACACCATGAAATATGAACTAAAATGTGCTTTTAATATACTATCTCTGTATTTAAAAAATATATTTAGATACCACTTTTAGTACAAATGTCCTATAAGTAGTATCTAAATAAATGTTTTTAAATACAGAGATAGTATATTAAAAGCACATTTTAGTTCATATTTCATGGTGTCTCAAAATAGCAGTTGAGTACACTTTAGTAGAACTTATTCGGGTTTACAGTGCACAACCCTGAACTGCTGCTGAATGGCCGGGATCCCTGTCTTGACTCCTTGGCGTAAACCATAGTTGACGGCCGTCTTATATACTGTACGCTTAAGACAGTGTAGAAGTGGCTTGACATGCAGATCTCACTCACCAATATTCATTGGCTGATTTTCTTACTACTCAGAGGTAATTGGGGCACCCAACTGAGACCCCAATACATATTGACATGACATCTCTGTTGCCTCTGAGGGTTACAACAGTTTTCTCCAGTGATTGATTTTTTGTTACCTCTGAGTTTTACATGACTGACTCATTCTATTTGTGTACAAAGGTTTAAAAACAAACAAACAAACAAACAAACAAACAAACAAAAAAATGCTAGTAGTATAAAGTCAATAAAAATATGTTATGCAATCAACAGAGAACACAAATAGTTTTGTGTTTAATGTCAGTTTGTGTTTTTGTTAAATGTGTTAAATGTGTACAAACATTTTTAAAATATAATTGCATATTTGCTAAATGAAGTTTCTGTGTGGATAACTGTTACATTGTCACTGACACTGAACGTGCATTAAGTTTAAAAAAAAAAAAGACAGCAAGATACAGAAACAGTAATGGATAAAGCAGACTTTGTTTTGATTATTTACTTGCACAACAAATGTGAAGCCACTCCTATATTATACTGTTACATTTTGAGGGGAAATAGGAATATATGTAGATTACAGAACATGCATCATTTTACATATAACACCATTTATGCAAAATTAGTTTGTACGTTAAAAATCATGTCTTACATTTGTCAAAAAAATAAGGAATTTGTGGCATGTGCTTTGAGAAATTATCTTATTTTAGAACACAATATAATTTAAGTAAACAGTTAAACATATACAGACAAATAAGTGTGGTCTGGTTTCTGTTCTATATAAATGGCCATATGTACATGCAACCAACTTTATGTGAAACTCAAATAGCATGATAAAAAGGTAATGACATTATAGAATATATGAAAAGGACATTGTAATATTAATTAATTTCAAATCTGGTATGAATACTCTACACTGTTACAAAGCAGTACTGAAAATATACAGTAAATGTTTTACGTCATAAACTTATGCAGCATTTAGGCTTGAGTAGGAAAAAGTTTTAGACAATTTTTCCATTACCATAATAATTGAATCTTATTCAGAAAGTCTTACCTTTGTTCTGAGCCCTGCATAGTTTTATTAGCACATAAACAACAAGAGCCAAAAATATGATGTTTAAAATTCCAAGAGCAAAAAGAATTGGCTTCACATCACCACTCTCTGAAACAAAATAATTTAACTTTTTTGAATAAGTTTGGTATAATTTAATATATGAATCAAATGCTTTTCCAAAGAAGAAAGATTAAGCCAAACATTTCAACATTTGAAGCCACACATTTGTACCTTACCTCTAAAATTTAGTTGAGTTCCTTTTCCAAACAGTATCTCTCCACATGCGGCCACAGCGCAGTAGTAAATCCCAGTGTCAGAGTGACTGATGTTGCTCTTGAGGAGATTGTAGACGCAGCTCTGCGTTTGAGACTCACTGCTCTTATTACACTGACCATTTCTCTCTCCTTTGGTGTAAAGGACTCCTTGAGAGTCTCCCGAGCTTTGTCTGAACCAGTAGACGCTGTGTTCTCCTGCACAACTCTCAGTGAAGATGCTGCACTGCAAATTCACAGAATCTCCTGGATGAAGTGTGTCTATCAAAGACTGCTGAAGACTTGTGTGTCCATCTTGAAAAGTGACATAAAAGGGACAGAAATAGTAAGGACAAAGAATCAGATGCCAAAAATCAAACAAAGCAAAAACATCAAGCAGTAAAACTTACCTTTAAAAAGTTCCTGTACCCATTCCAATGCTGTAATATGATGCGACTACACAGTAATATGTTCCTGAGTCTGCAGGCGTTGTCTTTAAAATGGTCAGATTAAAATGACCATCTCCTTTGATAACATTAAAACGATTAATTTTCTCAAAGTCCTTGTTCCAACTGGGTTGTTGATTTAAATATAAAGAAACAATTTGTGAGGATTTTCCATCAGCCGTCTGTTTAAACCATGCTTTTGTTGATTGCAGAAGCTTTGAAAAGGAGCAAGTAAGATTCACATCCTCTCCAGCTCGAACTACTTTAACATCTTCCTGAACAACGTCCACATTAGCGGTCACATTAGAGGAGCAAGCTGCAAAATGAAGGTACATTTAATAGACAGAATTCTGATAAACACACAGTTCTATTGAATATAGGATTTCAAGTATATTTACCTATTATTGAGGGGAACAAAATTATTATATAATATCTCATGATCACTGGTCTTTCAAAATTATTTTAAATTCCCCTGGGAAAAAAAAACAAAACATGAATCAGCCCAAAACAAACCCTTCACACCCAGTAAATAATAGAAGTAGATCAGTAGACTCGTAATATCATGTGTCCTTCAATCTCCACTTCAAACAATTGAGACACAATATGCACTTCTGTCTTATTTATTCATGGCTGTAAAAGCTGATTGGTCACTTGAGAAGGGCTTTGAACTGAGCAGAAAACACTTCTGTGACAGCAGCCAGTCAACTGGATGCCGTGGTGGAATTATGTTTTTTCATAAAGTTGATAATTAAATTTAAAATGTGGAAATAAAGAAAACTGTAAAATATGATAAGTAAAATATGAATATGAATAAAAATATGAATATGTAAAATATTCCTCATATGATGAGGAAATTTTTAATAATAATAAAAAATATTTTCTTTTCTTTGCTTTTTGAAGTTAAGGGAAGTATGATTGCTGTTGTTAGTTACATTTTGAAGTTGGCAGATGGGTCAGATCTGAGTGCTGGTAAACATGTATGTCTTTGTTTCCACTGACACTGACCCCTGTCCTCTATTGCTGTTTTCACACCTCTTTCTGTTCTCACACGTCTTGCTGCAAAAAAAACCCCACAACATAAAACCAAACTACCCTTCTATTACAAAAAGAAAAGAAAAGAAAAAAAAAAAAAAATAATATATATATATATATATATATATATATATATATATATATATATATATATATATATATATATATAATGTTTAAAATAACAAAAGTTCTGTACATGAAATTTGATAAACTGCCTACTGCATATTAAAACTAAACGTATAGATAACAATGTTTCCCATTCAGTCGGTCACGTTCGACGTACGTCGGACAGACCGACGAATAGGAATCTCGCTAGAGAGGCCAATCTACTTCGAGTGTAACTAAACGAGCCAATGCACATTGGCATGCAATCATATGCATCAGCTGCTCGCCTCGCAGCGCGGGTATATAATGAGCAGCAGGTGCGTTGCATCTTCAGCTTTTCGCTTCGGAGCCAAACCTTCTATGAAGACAGCTACTGAAAGCGAGTGTGGTGAACGAGTCTCTCTTCAAGACGTCTCTTTGTTGCGAGGTGCAGGCGGACAGCGCAGCAGCGGGGCCGATTCTCCTTTTGTTTTTGTTTTTGCCTTTAATTTGATTGAGCAAAGCTGTAATCAGCGTGAAGGCCGTTCTCACGGCTGGTGAAACGGTGCGCCTAGAGCGCTAAAAAGCTGTTGTTACAGCTGGTAAGAGGAGCGCCTTCAAGGAGAGTGCACACGACAGGCTGCACATTCCCTGTCTGTGCTGCAGCGGCTATTCCCCTGCGTGCTTCAGCACCTAAAAGAGTCAGTCCTTGAAAGAGCTAACACGAGTAGTTCGCGTCTTTTTAAAGATGTCGTTCTACTTGTGTGTTTCTGGATGCAGTCGTTACCTGGCGCCTCGGGATGGTCACCAGCGCTGTATCGCGTGCTTGGGCTTAAGGCACGCTGAGGCAGCGTTTGTGGATGAGTCATGTACCCATTGTGGGAAGATGACCATCGCGGAGTTGCGGTCGAGACTCCACTTTCTGCAAAGGGGTGGAGTCCCGGTCCCGACGCCTCGCTCCAATCCTCCTCAGAGGGTTGCTGCGAGCGGCGGGGCTGGTGACTTGAGGATAACGGTGAGCGCGCTTCCTTCGGGGAACCAACCCCCTAGGAACCCTCCCCCCTCGTGCGCTCCGCAGCCAGTAGAGCTGCCCTCGGAACGTGGTGGACCACCCCAGAGGTGTGTACCATCCGTTTCCTTCGGAGCTCCCCAGACGACCGGATGTCGATCGCTGCATCGGAGGGTGAGCCTGATACTTCTGGGGAGGATGAGTCGGCGCAGTTGCCTCCTTCGGGGGTGACAACTGTGCCCGACACGGACCCGGAAATGATGGCTATGCTTTCCCGGGCCGCCAACAGGGTCGGGCTCGTGTGGAATCCTCCACCGTGTCCCGAACCCTCGAGGTTGGATGACTGGTATCTCGGGGTGGCCAGGGCTGGTTCTCAGCCCCCCACCCCAGTGCCCTTCTTCCCGGAGGTGCATGAAGAGCTCACGGGCACGTGGACGGCACCTTTTACTGCCCGAAACCGTGTCGGTGGGTCCTCCTCCCTCACCACCCTTGATGGCGGGGCAGCGAAGGGTTACACGCGCATACCCCCTGTGGAACGGGCCGTTGCTATGCAACTGTGCCCTAACTCCACCTGGCGGGGGAGCCGTCTCTCCCTTCCCGGGCCTGTAAGTACTCGTCGGATCTTACCGGCAAGGCTTATCAGGCCTGTGGGGAAGCTGCCTCTGCCTTACACGCTATGGCGTTGTTGCAGGTCCATCAGGCCAAGGCACTGAGGGACCTGCACGAGGGTGGTCATGATCCACAAGTTCTCCAGGAACTTCGTGCCGCGACGGACCTCGCGCTTCGAGCGACGAAGGTTACGGCGCGGTCAGTGGGTCGTGCGATGTCCACTATGGTGGTCCAGGAACGCCATCTCTGGCTGTGTCTTGCGGACATGAGGGATACCGACAAGGTCAGGTTTCTTAATTCCCCCGTGTCCCAGACCGGCCTTTTCGGCGACGCGGTCGAGAACTTTGCACAACAGTTCTCGGCTGTACAAAGGCAGTCTGAGGCCATCAGTCACATCCTGCCGAGGCGGTCAGCTGCTGCACCTCCACCGCCGGCGGCACCTCAGACTACCCGTCGCCGAGGGCGCCCCCCTGCAGCCGCCCCCGCTCCCGCGCCCCAGCAGCAGCAGCCTCCATCCAAGCGGCGCCGTGGAGCCGGTCGCGGGCGGGGCGCCCAGCCCGTCCAGCCACCCCCCAAGAAGAAGGGTGGCAAGGCCAAATCCAAGCGGCCCTAGGACGGGCGACCCGGAGATGGAGGGGACTGCTCTTCAGGAGGTGGTGAATGCACCACTCCTTCCCCCGGAGGAGGGCCGGGTGGAGAATCTTTTGTTGTTTCCTTTTGTTCCGCCGCTGGCTCAACGGCCAGCGGTACCCAAATTTTCAAGAAAAGAGCAGTTTCCTTTCTCTCCGGGTCCGAAGAGGGCTCGGAGAGCAGTGGGAGGGCTAGAACCTCACCACTCTCATCCACCTCTTCTGTCGCCAGCGGACAGCAGCAAGCAGCAGGTAAGCAAATCCTCGACTGCTCCCTCTGTCCACCCGTGGAGGCAGGTAAGTGTTGCACAGCACACTGTGACCCCGCTTCGGGCCGCCTCACACAGAGAGCCTCCCGGGCCGCGTCCCTGCGTTCCACCTCGCTGCCCCGCGGCGGGTACGCCGGTGGTCCCCTTGGTGCCGCTGGTGCGGTCTCTGGGAGCCTGGCTAGCGCTCCCCAGTCCGTCTCGCTGGCTCCTCCGGACCATCAGGCTCGGCTATGCGATTCAGTTCGCCCGGCGTCCCCCCAAGTTCAGGGGCGTCCTCTTCACTTCAGTGAAAGATGTCGATGCCCCTGTTCTGCGTGCGGAGATTGCAGTCCTACTGGCGAAGGACGCGATAGAGCCGGTCCCTCCAGCCGATTTGAGGTCAGGGTTCTACAGCCCCTACTTCATTGTACCCAAGAAAAGCGGCGGGTTACGACCGATCTTGGACCTGCGAGTTTTGAATCGGAGCCTTCACAAGCTACCGTTCAAAATGCTTACGCAGAAACGCATTTTCGAGTGCATCCGTCCCCGAGATTGGTTTGCAGCGATCGACCTGAAGGACGCGTACTTTCATGTTTCGATTCTTCCGCGACACAGGCCATTCCTGAGATTCGCGTTCGAAGGTCGAGCATATCAGTACAGAGTCTTACCCTTCGGGCTGGCCCTGTCTCCCCGCGTCTTCACGAAAGTCGTGGAGGGAGCCCTTGTTCCCATGAGAGAACAGGGTGTTCGCATTCTCAACTACCTGGACGACTGGCTCATTCTAGCACAGTCTCGGGATCAGTTGTGCGAACACAGGGACTTAGTGCTCAGGCACCTCAGCCAGTTGGGGCTTCAGGTCAACTGGGAGAAGAGCAAACTCGCCCCAGTGCAGAGGATCTCTTTTCTCGGTATGGAGTTGGATTCGGTCGAACGGGTAGCACGCCTCACAGAGGAACGTGCTCGGTCGGTGTTGAACTGCCTGAATACGTTCAATGGCAGGACAGCGGTCCCACTGAAGTTTTTTCAGAGGCTCCTGGGGCATATGGCGGCTGCAGCGGCTGTAACACCGCTCGGGCTGCTTCATATGAGACCGCTTCAGCACTGGCTTCACGGCCGAGTCCCGAGATGGGCGTGGCAACGCGGCACGTTCCGGGTGCCAATCACTCAGGAGTGCCGCCGAACCTTCAGTCCGTGGTCGGACCCTTTGTTTCTCCGGGCAGGAGTGCCCCTAGAACAGGTGTCCCGGCATGCTGTGGTTTTCACAGATGCTTCTGCCACCGGCTGGGGTGCCACGTACAACGGGCATGCAGTCTCAGGGGTTTGGACGGGACCCCATCTGCATTGGCACATCAATTGCCTCGAGTTGCTGGCAGTACGCCTTGCGCTGAGCCGCCTCAAAGGCCTGCTTCGCGACAAGCATGTACTGGTCCGTACGGACAACACTGCGACCGTTGCGTACATCAACCGCCAAGGTGGTCTACGCTCCCGTCGCATGTCGCAACTCGCCCGCCATCTCCTCCTGTGGAGTCGGAAGCATCTGAGGTCGCTTCGCGCCATTCATGTCCCCGGTGTGCTCAACCGTGTGGCCGACGAGCTATCACGAGCTGCACTGCCCGGAGAGTGGCGACTCCACCCCCAGGTGGTTCAGCTGATCTGGAGAGAGTTCGGAGAGGCTCAGGTAGACCTGTTTGCCTCACCAGAAACCTCCCACTGCCAGTTGTTTTACTCTCTGACCGAGGGAACACTCGGGACAGACGCACTGGCTCACAGCTGGCCCCGGGGCCTGCGCAAATATGCGTTTCCCCCAGTGAGCCTACTTGCACAGACCCTGTGCAAAGTCAGGGAGGACGAGGAGCAGGTCTTGTTAGTTGCACCTTACTGGCCCAACCGGACCTGGTTCCCAGAACTCTCACTCCTCGCGACAGCCCCTCCCTGGCCCATCCCTCTGAGGAAGGACCTCCTCTCTCAGAGACGGGGCACTCTTTGGCACCCGCGTCCAGACCTCTGGAAACTCCATGTCTGGTCCCTGGACGGGACGCGGAGGTTCTAGGTGACTTACCCCCCGAGGTACTTAACACCATCACTTCGGCACGTGCACTGTCTACGACACGTGCTTACGCCTCGAAGTGGAACCTGTTCGTCGAGTGGTGCTCTTCTCGCCGAGAAGACCCCCGAAGATGCTCGATCGGTGTCGTGCTTTCCTTCTTGCAGCAAGGGTTGGAGCGTAGGCTGTCCCCCTCCACCCTCAAAGTCCATTCTGCTGCTATCTCCGCTTACCACGACCACATAGATGGCAAATCTGTTGGTCAGCACGACCTGGTCGTCAGGTTCCTTAGGGGGCGAGACGGTTAAATCCTCCTCGTCCCCCCTCCATACCCTCTTGGGACCTTACTCTGGTGCTCAGAGCACTCCAGATTGCTCCCTTTGAGCCTTTGCTGTCAGCAGACTTAAAGATTCTCTCTATGAAAACTTTGCTGCTGGTGGCATTGGCCTCCATCAAGAGGGTAGGGGACCTGCAGTCATTTTCGGTCGACGAATCGTGCCTAGAGTTCGGGCCGGGTGACAGCCACGTGGTACTGAGACCCCGGCCTGGCTATGTGCCCAAGGTTCCTACCACTCCCTTCAGGGATCAGGTGGTGAGCCTGCAAGCGCTGCCCTCGGAGGAGGCAGACCCAGCCCTGGCTTTGCTCTGTCCAGTTCGCGCCTTGCGACTGTACATAGACAGAACTCGAAGCTTTAGGACCTCAGACCAGCTCTTCGTCTGTTACGGAGGCCAGCAGAAGGGAAAGGCTGTCTCCAAGCAGAGGATGGCCCACTGGATAGTGGATGCCATCGCCCTGGCTTACCAAGCTCAGGGCGTGCCCTGCCCGCTCAGGTTGCATGCCCACTCCACGAGAGGTGTGGCATCCTCCTGGGCGCTGGCTCGTGGCGCCTCGCTAACAGACATTTGTAGAGCTGCGGGCTGGGCGACACCTAACACGTTCGCTAGATACTATAGCCTTCGTGTCGAGCCGGTCTCCTCCCGTGTTCTCGCCTCAGGTCAGAGGCACGGAGAGGCCCCGGCTTAGTGTCGGCTTGCTGCGCTACATGCGCATTCTATTCTCCAGAGAGTCCCTACGGGCAGACCCTGTTGAGTCCTCCGGTTACCCTTCGGCAGCCGACGTGGCGGAGCGTCTGGCGCCAGGCCTATACTCCGTTGTATCCTTGAGAACCGGATTTAGGCTGGGTTCCATATGTGTGACCCTACGGGGATCCCATATGGCTTTTTCCACGGCTGCTCCTAAACGAAGCCCGTGTCTTTCCCTCTGGGAGAACCCATCTCTCACCGAGTGGAGTCACCCCAGTTCTTCCATATGTTGTACAACCTACAAGGTTAGTCCATATGTACTTATCCATATAACTCCTTCGGGGAAGGATATGGCTTCCGCAGCGTTCCTTATCGCATGTAAGGCTACGCTTTCCCAGCGTTATCCAATTGTCGCACTGAGTGGGTTTTGGGAACAACAGTGATCGACCCTCTCTGCGTGAGCCTGGTCCCACCGTCCTTAGGCAAGGGGGTTCAGGTGGCTCACGACAGAGCGCTGGAAGAGGGCAGCCCCTGTGGCGCTTTGGTAGGGATTCCTATTCGTCGGTCTGTCCGACGTACGTCGAACGTGACCGACTGAATGGGAACGTCTCGGTTACATAGGTAACCCTCGTTCCCTGAAGGAGGGAACGGAGACGTACGTCCCGTCGCCACAGGCGTTGTCCTGCTGATGCTGCCGCCTGCTGGGTTCGGCTCCTCAGCGAAAACCTGAAGATGCAACGCACCTGCTGCTCATTATATACCCGCGCTGCGAGGCGAGCAGCTGATGCATATGATTGCATGCCAATGTGCATTGGCTCGTTTAGTTACACTCGAAGTAGATTGGCCTCTCTAGCGAGATTCCTATTCGTCGGTCTGTCCGACGTACGTCTCCGTTCCCTCCTTCAGGGAACGAGGGTTACCTATGTAACCGAGACGTTGGCATATGTATGTACATATGTGGTGTTTGATTATTTTTTTAGTATCATAAGAACAAAAACATGAAATGAGTCTCTTCACAGTTCACAAAAAAGTGGCCTAATTTAGCGGATCATTATTGTGGGTGATGTATCAGTAGACATGATGTATTTAATTCATTTTAAAATTATTATTAATATTATTGATTGTTTTCTCTTTTCCCCCATACATTTAAGAGACTTAAATCTTAGCCATGGCAACCAGTGCTGAGTGCATTTGTTTAGACCTTAAAATCAGAATAGGACACAGATTTGTAATTTCAGCACCAAGGACAGAGACACAACATGAACATTAATATTTTCATATTTAAATTGATGCAAAAAAACACAGGCAGACATAAAGTTTCTGCACAGGAGTGAATTTTTGGTGTAACAAATGGCTCACAAATGGTTCAGAAGTGCAGCACTTTAATAAAATACATGCAAACTGAACATCATCTGACAAATCTTCCTCTAAACAGTGAACCAGGATAGTAATGAGATTTAATGTTTCACAAGCTTCTAATATGATATTTAAAAAATACTTCCACTGCACAATATCTCAACTGCTTCATTTAAAGAGCCTTAAATAAATCTAATTTTCTCATGTGATATTGCTTAAATTTAAGTTATGTTGCAAAGTTAATGTTAAAGCATTTTGGGCCTTGTTTTCACTACTATCAAACCTTGAACCGCAGACTCTGACTCAGTCCATATATGGAGAGGATGTGACTCTGGCTTAGAGCTTAGATTCTCTGCCTGAGCCCGAGCTTGATAAAGCACGTCACGTGTCATGCGCAGCGTCTCGTCCACTCGCACTCGCAGTCTCGCACGCGTGACGTATCACACCTGCTGTGCACCTGCTGTGTTTGGGCGTTCAGCACGCTGAAGCAGCGTTTGTGGATGGTTCATGTTCCCATTGCGGGAACATGACCATCGCGATGCTGAGGTCGAGGCTCTCCTTCCTGAAGTCTCAGGAAGCGGGAGTCCCCTCTCCTATGCCGCGTACGACCGTTTTTTCCGGCCCCGGGAACCGGAATGACGGTACGGCGCTGTATAGGGAGGGCGACCTGAGGATAACGGTCAGGGCTCCCCCGTCGAGCGGAAACGCTCCGCGGGCCCCTGCCCCCTCATCAGCACCGCAACCCATCCTGCCGCCATTGGTTTCCGCTGGGCCCTCTTCGGACTGTCCAGCCGTTACCTTTGGTGCGCCGGCGGAGGATCAGATGTCGATCGCTGTGTCGGAAGGCGAGTTTGAGTGTTCGGGGGAGGAAGATCCGGACGCGCTGCCGCCCCGTTGCCCGAATCGGATCCCGAACTCTCGGCTGTGCTCTCCCGGGCCGCCTTGTGTGTCGGGCTCGAGTGGAACCCTCCACCCTGTCCCGGCCCATCGCGGCTGGATGATTGGTATTTGGGGGCGGGTCGCGCTGGCCAGCCCCAGCGTCCCGCCCCAATGCCTTTCTTCCCGGAGGTGCACGATGAGGTGACCAGGTCTTGGCAGACACCGTATAGTGTTCGTTCGAGGCCTGGCCCCCGTCCGCCTTCACCTCCCTGGACGGCGGGGCAGCCAGGGGGTACGCGAGGATCCCACCAGTCGAGCGGTCTGTTGCGATGCAACTGTGTCCAACGGCCGCTGGCTGGCGTGGTGAGCCGCGACTCCCGTCCCGGGCCTGTAAATTCTCAGCCGGTCTGACTGAGAAAGCTTACAGTTCCTGTGGGCAGGCTGCCTCTGCCCTGCATGCGATGGCGCTTTTGCAGGTCTACCAGGCAAAAGCGCTGTCGGAAATGCCCCAGGAAGGTCCTGACCAACAGCTGCTGGGGGAGCTGCGCGCTGCCACCGACCTCGCCCTCCGAGCGACGAAGGTGACAGCACACGCTGTTGGTCATGCGATGTCTACCTTGGTAGTCCAGCAACGCCATCTCTGGCTGACCCTGGCGGACATGCGGGATGCCGACAAGCAGAGGTTCCTAAATTCCCCCGTGTCCCCGGTCGGCCTGTTCGGCGACGCGGTGGAGAGCTTCGCCCATCAGTTCTCCGCTGCACAGAAGCAGGCTGAGGCTATCAGTCACGTTATGCCACGGCGGTCCGCTGCTGCCTCCACCCAGCCGCCCGTGGCTCAGCCTCAGCCCGCTCGTCGCCGAGGGCGCCCGCCTGCATCGTCCTCCGCCCCTGCTAAGACGGCAAAGGTTACGGCAACGTCTCGGTTACATAGGTAACCCTCGTTCCCTGAAGGAGGGAACGGAGACGTACGTCCCGTCGCCACAGGCGTTGTCCTGCTGATGCTGCCGCCTGCTGGGTTCGGCTCCTCAGCGAAAACCTGAAGATGCAACGCACCTGCTGCTCATTATATACCCGCGCTGCGAGGCGAGCAGCTGATGCATATGATTGCATGCCAATGTGCATTGGCTCATTTAGTTACACTCGAAGTAGATTGGCCTCTCTAGCGAGATTCCTATTCGTCGGTCTGTCCGACGTACGTCTCCGTTCCCTCCTTCAGGGAACGAGGGTTACCTATGTAACTGAGACGTTGGCATATGTATGTACATATGTGGTGTTTGATTATTTTTTTAGTATCATAAGAACAAAAACATGAAATGAGTCTCTTCACAGTTCACAAAAAAGTGGCCTAATTTAGCGGATCATTATTGTGGGTGATGTATCAGTAGACATGATGTATTTAATTCATTTTAAAATTATTATTAATATTATTGATTGTTTTCTCTTTTCCCCCATACATTTAAGAGACTTAAATCTTAGCCATGGCAACCAGTGCTGAGTGCATTTGTTTAGACCTTAAAATCAGAATAGGACACAGATTTGTAATTTCAGCACCAAGGACAGAGACACAACATGAACATTAATATTTTCATATTTAAATTGATGCAAAAAAACACAGGCAGACATAAAGTTTCTGCACAGGAGTGAATTTTTGGTGTAACAAATGGCTCACAAATGGTTCAGAAGTGCAGCACTTTAATAAAATACATGCAAACTGAACATCATCTGACAAATCTTCCTCTAAACAGTGAACCAGGATAGTAATGAGATTTAATGTTTCACAAGCTTCTAATATGATATTTAAAAAATACTTCCACTGCACAATATCTCAACTGCTTCATTTAAAGAGCCTTAAATAAATCTAATTTTCTCATGTGATATTGCTTAAATTTAAGTTATGTTGCAAAGTTAATATTAAAGCATTTTGGGCCTTGTTTTCACTACTATCAAACCTTGAACCGCAGACTCTGACTCAGTCCATATATGGAGAGGATGTGACTCTGGCTTAGAGCTTAGATTCTCTGCCTGAGCCCGAGCTTGATAAAGCACGTCACGTGTCATGCGCAGCGTCTCGTCCACTCGCACTCGCAGTCTCGCACGCGTGACGTATCACACCTGCTGTGCTTGCTGTACTATTCAGTAGCTTACAGTTCCCTTTCAGTCGGTCACGTTCGACGTACGTCAGTAGTGACCGACGAATCGGGATATCGCTTAGAGAGCCCTATCATCTTCGTGTAAACTAAAACAAGCCAATGGAATTGGCGTGCGATATTTGCATAATGCGCACCGCCCCCGACAGGTGTATATAAATAGGAAGCAGATGCAATCGCACTCTGTCTTTCGCTTCGGAGCCATTCACTGGTGTCCTATTTAGAAGACTCCTTTCTTCGTGTGTTTTTCTTACTAAAACACTGCCTCAGAAGAGGATCTGCAGCGAGCTTTGGTGCTGGTGAAGAGGGCACGTGCAGCGAGGTCGCGAGTGTCTGAGGAGCCGAGCTATAAGCTCTAAACTGCTGTTTTCACAGCAACACAAAAAAGAGTGTGTGTGAGGCAGCGATTTGGGCCGGTTCCTCGGTGTGTCAGGGAGTGGTGTACCTGACACATCGCGTCGCTCCCTGGGTGCTTCAGCACGAGTGAGTTGACTTCCCCTTCTAAAAGAGCTTTACAGACGAACCCTGACAGTATGTCATTTCGTCTGTGCGTTACTGGGTGCGGTCGTTCCCTGGTCCCTGCTGATGGGCACAATCACTGCATCTCGTGTTTGGGCGTTCAGCACGCTGAAGCAGCGTTTGTGGATGGTTCATGTTCCCATTGCGGGAACATGACCATCGCGATGCTGAGGTCGAGGCTCTCCTTCCTGAAGTCTCAGGAAGCGGGAGTCCCCTCTCCTATGCCGCGTACGACCGTTTTTTCCGGCCCCGGGAACCGGAATGACGGTACGGCGCTGTATAGGGAGGGCGACCTGAGGATAACGGTCAGGGCTTCCCCGTCGAGCGGAAACGCTCCGCGGGCCCCTGCCCCCTCATCAGCACCGCAACCCATCCTGCCGCCGTTGGTTTCTCCCCTGCTAAGACGGCAAAGCAGCAGCCTACACCAGCCAGACAGCAGGGTGCCGGTCGCGGGCGTGGTGCCCAGCCCGTCTCCGCTAAGCCCGGTGGTAAGCGTAAGAGCAAAACACGGCACTGAGACGGGCAACCTGGAGGGGAAGGATCTTGCTCTTCGGGAGAGTTTTCCACCATCTCTCCCACCCCCGGAGGAGGGCCGGGGGGAATTTGTGTTTGTCTGTCTACCGCCGCTGGCTCTCCGGAGTCCAGCGGTACCCACTTTTTCACAAAAAGAGCAGTTTCCTCAAACTCCAGGTCACAACAAGGGGTGTCTGTCAGTGTGCCAGGCTCCGCCTCGCCGCTGACAGCTCCCCCCCATTCGCCAGCAGGTGGCAGTGTGATGGTGCAGACCGCGTCCCGTGCGCGGTCTCCCATGCACACTGCTGCCTCGCAGAGTCTGACCCCACTCCGGGCCGCCCCCAAGCCGCCCGGGTCGGGTCCCTCTCTGCCTTGCTGCCCCACCCCCGGTGCGTCTGTGGTGCCTTTGGTCCTGCTGGCTCAGTGTCTGGAAGCGTGGAGCACGCTCCCCAGCCTGTCCAGTTGGCTCATTCGTACTATCAGACTCGGCTATGCGATTCAGTTCGCCCGGCGTCCCCCGGTCTTCAGGGCTGTCCACTTCACTCCGGTGTCGTTGGACAGTGCTCCTGTTCTCCGGGTGGAGATTGCTGTCCTCCTGGCGAAGGGTACAATCAAGCCGGTCCCTCCAGCCGATATGAAGTCGGGGTTTTACAGCCCCTACTTCATTGTACCGTAAAAGGGCGGTGGGCTACGGCCAATCCTGGACCGTCCCCAGGATTGGTTTGCAGCAATAGACCTGAAGGACGCATACTTTCATGTCTCGATTCTGCCTCGACGCAGACCCTTCCTAGGTCGGTCTGCGTTCAAGGGTCGGGCATGTCAGTACAAAGTCCTACCCGACATGGTTGTAGCTCCCAACCGGTTGGGTCTTCAGGTCAACTGGGACAAGAGCAAACTCGCCCCCGGGTAGAGGATCTCTTGTTTCGGTCTCGAGCTAGACTCGGTCGCACGGACTGCGCGTCTCACCGAGGTGCGCGTCCAGTCGGTGTTGAACTGCCTGAGCTCGCTCAAGTGCAGGACAGCGGCTCCACTGAAAGATTTTCAGAGGCTCCTGGGGCATATGGCATCTGCAGCCGCGGTAACGCCGCTCGGATTGCTTCATATGAGACCGCTTCAACACTGGCTCCGCGGCCGGGTCCCGAGATGGGCGTGGCAGTGCGGCACGCTCCGTGTCCCCGTGACACCGAGCTGCCGTCGCACCCTTATACGGTGGTTGGACCCTTCGTTTCTGTGGGCCGGAGTACCCCTCGAACGAGTGTCCAGGCACGCTGTGGTCTCCACAGATGTCTCTGCCACGGGATGGGGGGCCACGTACAACGGGCATGCAGTGACAGGTCTTTGGACGGGGCCTCAGCTGCATTGGCAAACCAATTGCCTCGAGTTGCTAGCGGTTCGTCTTGCGCTGGCCCGCTTCAAGGAGCTGTTGTCAGGCAAGCACGTTCTAGTCCGCTCACTAAGCATTGCGGCCGTTGCGTACACCTACCGTCAAGGTGGTCTACGCTTCTGTCGCATGTTGCAACTCGCCCGCCATCTCTTGTTGTGGAGTCAGAAGGATCTGAGGTCCCTTCGGGCCACTCGTGTCTCAGGTGTGCTCAACCGTGCAGCCGACGAGCAGTCACGGCAGCATCTACTTGCGGGCGAGTGGCGGCTCCACCCCCAGGCGGTCCAGCTGATTTGGCAGCGGTTCGGCGAGGCCCAGGTAGTCCTGCTTGCCTCCCCGGAAACTGCCCTCCGCCAGTGGTTTTATTCCCTGACCGGCGGCACGCTCGGCACGGATGCCCTGGCACACAGCTGGCCCCCGGGTCTGCGCAAACATGCGCTTCCCCCAGTGAGCCTTCTCGCACTATTCATGTGCAAGGTCAGGGAGGACGGGGAGCAGGTTCTGTTAGTGGCTCCGTACTGGCCCACTCGGACCTGATTCTCAGACCTCATTCTCCTCGTGACAGCACCTCCCTGGCCGATTCCTCTGAGGAAGGACACCCTGACTCAGAGACGGGGCACCCTGTGGCACCCGCCTCCCGATCTGTGGAACCTCCACGTGTGGTCCCTGGACGGGATGCGGAGGTTCTGAGTGATCTCCCGCAAGCGGTCGTAGACACCATCACTTCCGCTAGAGCTCCTTCTACTAGGAATCTCTACGCGCTGAAGTGGAACCTGTTCGTCGAATGGTGCGCCTCTCGCCGAGAGGACCCCCGATCATGTTCGGTCGGATCCGTGCTTTCCTTTCTGCAAGATGGGTTGGAGCGAAGGCTGTCTCCCTCCACCCTCAAGGTGTATGTTGCCGCCATTGCCGCACATCACCATGCAGTTGAGGGTAAGTCCCTGGGGAAACACGATCTGATCGTCAGATTCCTGAGGGGGCCAGGAGACTGAATCCTCCTCGCCCTTCCTCCGTACCCTCTTGGGATTTGACCCTGGTTCTCACAGCTCTCCGGGGTCATCCCTTCGAACCTTTGCAATCAGTCGACCTGAAACTAATGTCTCTTAAGACGGTTCTTCTGGTTGCATTGGCTTCCCTGAAGAGGGTAGGGGATCTGCATGCATTTTCGGTCGACGAAACGTGCCTAGAATTCGGGCCCGGTGCTTCTCACGTCATCCTGAGACCCCGGCCTGGATACGTGCCCAAGGTTCCTACCACTCCCTTCAGAGATCAGGTAGTGAACCTGCAAGCGCTGCCCTCGGAGGAGGCAGACCCAGCCCTAGCTTTGCTCTGTCCCGTCCGCGCTCTGCGCGTTTACGTGGACAGAACGCGAAGCTTTAGGACCTCAGATCAGCTCTTCATCTGTTACGGAGGCCAGCAGAAGGGAAAGGCTGTCTCCAAGCAGAGGATGGCCCACTGGATAGTGGATGCCATCGCCTTGGCGTACGAATCCCAGGGCGTGCCTTGCCCGCTCGGGTTGAGAGCCCACTCCACCAGAGGGGTGGCCTCTTCCTGGGCGCTGGCTCATGGCGCCTCGCTGACAGATATCTGTAGAGCTGCGGGCTGGGCGACACCTAACACGTTCGCTAGGTTTTATAGCCTACGTGTAGAGCCGGTATCCTCGCGTGTACTGGCATCCACTAGTCGGTAGACGTGTTGTACCCACTCTAAGTGTCGGCTTGCAATGCCATTCCCGCCTCTGGCCGGATACGTGCATACTTTCACTCCAGTCGCGTTCCCCGCTTGGCGAACCCTGTCGAGTTCCTCCGCCTCCCCCTTCGGCTCGGACATTGCGGAGTGTCTGATGCCAGGCCTACATCCGTCGCTGACGCTGTCTGTTGGCTGGGGCCCATATGTCGTGACCCCTCTACGTGAGCGGTCCCATATGTGTATTTTCCACGGTTTAAAACTCCCTACGGGCCGAGTCCGTGTCTTTCCCTTAGCAGAGCCAGCTCTGCTGTCACCTGTCAGATGAGTCTCCCCCTAACCAGGTGGAGCCATCCCAGGGACTCCATATGCGTACTGCCCCGGGGCCAGTCCATATGTGTATTCCCACGTAAACTCCTCCCCCATTGGGTAGGTAGTGGTCTCCGCAGCGTCCCTTCGGGTTCGCTTTCCCAGTGTGTCTAGTTTACTTAGTGGGTAGTGGTAGACAGCAGTAGACTCTCTCGGTGTAAGCTCGCCCCCTTCACCGCCAGCCGGTGCTATGGGCGGCTGAGCTTGCGCTGGGCACTGGAAGGGGTTTCGTAACTGTGGCGCTTTAGTTGGGATCCCAATTCGTCGGTCACTACTGACGTACGTCGAACGTGACCGACTGAAAGGGAACGTCTCGGTTACGTATGTAACCCTCGTTCCCTGAAGGAGGGAACGGAGACGTACGTCCCGTCGCCACAGTTTCTGTACCCTCGCTGTAGTGCGGACACCAGTTGTCTCCTCGGCGAAAAACAGAGTGCGATTGCATCTGCTTCCTATTTATATACACCTGTCGGGGGCGGTGCGCATTATGCAAATATCGCACGCCAATTCCATTGGCTTGTTTTAGTTTACACGAAGATGATAGGGCTCTCTAAGCGATATCCCGATTCGTCGGTCACTACTGACGTACGTCTCCGTTCCCTCCTTCAGGGAACGAGGGTTACATACGTAACCGAGACGTTTTTTCCAATTGCTAACACACTAAAATGACATGCACAGCACAATTATTTAAACTGACACACAGAGAGCAAAACTTCTTCTCAAGTCTCCAAAAGTCTAAACACCTTTTCTGTTTTACACACATTTTGCATTTCAAAATAGCACTTTTTAAATTCACTAAATACAGTTCTCTGCATAAGACACAACAATCTGACATAAAGTCACATGTTTGCCATTTCAAAACACTGCCATTCAAAATGACACTACATGAGCTAATTGGCCAATTACATGTGCCACCTGGCCAAACACCTCAGTGGTTAATTGTTAACACTTCAATCAGGATGTAAGCACTATGAAAAGACCACAGGTGAGAACCTTTTTTATTTACAACAACAATGGAAAACATTGCAGGGAGAGGAAGAGGAAGAGGAAGAGGGAGGTTGAGAATAAGAGGGGGAGGAAGAGTGAGAGGTAGGGGTAGAGCAGGTAGAGGAGTTCATGGCCAAAGAAGACAAACACTTTCAAATGAAATCAGAGCAACCTTAGTAGATCATGTCATCAACCATGGGTTGACAATGCGTGAGGCTGGACAGAGAGTGCAGCCAAACTTGAGCCGTTTTACTGTCGCCTCTGTCATCCGGACCTTTAGACTGGAGAACAGGTATGTAACCAAAATTTCATGTAGTACACATGTAGTATACCCCATGTCATAGTGTATCAGTTGGGTGACACCTGTTTACTTAGTGTATGACATCAGCCATTCATGAACTGTACAAGTTTCCTGTACAATGTACTCTACTGTGGGGGAAAATATTTAGGCTGCATTGTCCAAGCCCTATATATTTTTTTATTTTATTTTTTCTAAAGGACTGAGAGACGACACCATGGTGGAGGAAGGGGCCAAATGTTCACCAGGGTACAGGAAGCTGCCATTGTAAACTTGGTTTTGGAAAATAATGAAATCAGATTACGAGAAATTCAAAGCCACATCATCCAAGACAACACCTTATTCAACAACATTCAACGAGTTAGTCTGTCCACATTGGCTCGCATTCTCAAGCGAAACCAAATCAGAATGAAACAACTTTATAAGGTGCCGTTTGAGAGAAACTCTCAAAGAAACAAAGAGTTCAGACGAGCATATGTGGATGTAAGTACTATATTGACTGCAGTACACTACACACAACATTGTTTCCCAGTGTACTGGATAACACCATATTGAGTGATTTTTGTTCTTTGTTTTCAGGGAGTACTGGAAATGGATGCTCATGCAATCCCACATGAGTTCATCTTTATAGATGAGGCTGGGTTCAACCTAGCAAAGACCAGAAGAAGAGGGAGAAACCTCATTGGCCACAGAGCCATTATAGATGTTCCTGGCCAACGTGGTGGGAACATCACAATGTGCGCTGCCATCTCCAATATGCATGGTGTCCTCCACCGTCATGCCAAACTTGGACCATACAACACAGCCCATATTCTCACATTTCTGGACAGACTTCACAACATTCTCATACCACCAGAGCGTATGAATGATGCAGACCATCAAAGAAACCGGTACGTTGTAGTATGGGACAACGTGAGCTTTCATCGTGCAGCCCCAGTCCAAAACTGGTTTGCTGACCACCCAACATTTCTCTTGCAATACCTCCCACCATACTCACCATTTCTGAACCCCATAGAAGAATTCTTTTCGGCATGGCGGTGGAAGGTATACGACCGGCAGCCCTTTGTGCGCATGCCTCTTGTGCAGGCCATGGAAGAGGCATGTGATGAGATTGATGTGGGTGCAATTCAGGGATGGATAAGGCACTCAAGGCGCTTCTTCCCTCGATGTCTGGCAAGGGAAGATATTGCCTGTGATGTTGACGAGGCGTTGTGGCCAGACCCGGCTGTGCGGCAAGATGCTGCCTAATTATTTTTCTTGCCTTTTTTTTTTGTTTGTTTTTTTACTGTAATATATTTTTTTTTTCAGAAATTTTCTTTTTCAGTTTACTTTTTTTGTAAGAATATTTTTGTTCAGTCCCATGTAAATATATCTGCTGTGCTTATGTTGTACTGACTTGTTTACTGTAGTGAAGGAAAAAAAATAAAAAATGTTGCAACAGCATGTGTGTGTATCTGCAAATATTTCTGTGCATGTGAACAATCTGATACATATTTTAGTATTATGGCAAAGCATACTAAAGATGGGGGTGCTTTTCATTATGCCCAACAGTGTGTAGGTGGTTAGGCAAAAATCTGGTAATATGAATGAAGTGTGTGCCATTTCATGCAAAAGTTTGATTTTGATAATGCTCTGTGTAGTTTCGGTTGCAGTGCTTCATTTTGCAGGATATATGAGGTATTTTGCAGTTTGGGTGTGTGGTTTTGTGAATTGTGTTAAGTGTTTTGATAAAACCAGACTAGTTTGAAAAATTGTGTGTTAGCAATTGGAAAAAACTGTAACATAATAACAGAGTATTATTATGTGCAATACACGCAATGCCACGCTCAAATTCAAGTGCCCTAACCAACAATATTCAAACGGAGCAAATGAAGTGAATGGAGGTGAGTTTGTGTGTCAGCTCTCTGTGAGAAAAATGAGAGAAGAACAACTGTTATCGTATATATATATATATATATATATATATATATATATATATAATATAAAATATATTATATATATATATATATATATATATATATATATATATATATATATATTAGGGCTGATATAAATACACACACATACATGTATAAGAAAAATATCTTATATTTCTATACAAATATTTACATTTATATATAAATTAAAGCTGCTGTCCACAGTTTTTCCTCTTTGTCGCCATCTCTGTTTGAAACATGCGATTGCAGTCATATGCGGAACAGTTATCTGTACATGCATTGTGTCTCAGCACAGCTCGTCAGCGCGGATGAATCTAATGTTTGCTGTCAGTCACCGCACCGATGTGGATACTGAACTTCAGAATCACAGACTCTACATCTTGAAAGTATGACCAATATAAGAATTGTCTGCCACTTTTGTTCTGACCAACTGAGGAAAAAAGCATTAGGCTTACAATAAATCGCGCTGCTAATGATGATTAAATCCAACGATCGCTTAGCTCGGATCATGCCAAACCGTGCAAATTATTATTACTGTAATATTGTTCTCAAATTGTTATTGTTAACAACATCAGCACTGCGTGACTGTGTATTTAGTGTATATTAGCATTACCTGTAGATTTCAATTTCTGTATCCACTCCATAGTCCAAAGTCCTTTGCTTTTTGGCTACGGCTGAATCTCCAGTTGTCACTGTTGATTGTCATTTAGATCTTTCTGGATTATATCCGCCATCAAAATGATAAGTTTAATTATTTCAGCTGTTGTGAGAAAAGGCTATAAATGTGCCACTACCAGCAGCTTCCTCACATGATATAACTGACTAGCCTCTCGACGGGACTCCTTTCTTTATACGGACGTGACGTAATGACGCACAGAGGAACTGCTGCATGCTTGAATTTCCTGTGGAAATCTGCCATGTCGCTCTTATTATAAAACATTACTACAAGCTTACTGTTGTGAATCGAGACAAGATAATTAGATAGTTTTGAACACTGGCTGGTTATGTACTTGTTCAAAAGTTGATTTTTAACCAAAAAAAGTTGCGGACTGCAGCTTTAAATATATAAAAGTATAAATATATTTATATATTTATACATACATGCTTATATTTCTTAAATATATACATGTATGTGTGTGTATTTATATATACATAATAATTATACACAAAACAAACACACATATATTACGTAAACACAGACTCTTATTTTGTACACGATAACCATGGTTATCGTTGAACAGCCCTAATATATATATATATATATTTTTAAAATTCAACCTGCATTGAATCCACCTGCATTTGGTGGGTTGGCTGGTGTTAATGTCAAGCCTTGGCCATAACATGCATTTTATACCTGCCAAAAATCTGTACAAGCCACACCTGCGACTAATTAAACTCAATAATAATGTCAGAACTTCAACAGAGCCTTTTTAACAACTTTATTTTATTCAAATGTCTTTACTTTAAGTACTGGAGTGATGTGCAATTACTAGTGATGTAGAACTGAATAATCTACAAATACTAATTGAAGATCACTCCCTTCAGATTGGAATCTCACATGATATGGCAGAATACTCTGTGAAGTTCACTTGCAAGTCATTTCTGGTTGAATGGAAGACACCTTTGGAGTTTTTAGTGTTAACCTTGTGCCAAAAAGGTGCGTGTTGTTTCTATGGCAGTATGAGTTGTGCAATATTCTTCTCACAGATCCATTTGAAATCTATATTACATGGAACATCATGCCACCCGAATAAAGTTGGCCACCTTTGGTCTTGATCCACAATCACAGCACAGTTCTCTGCTCTACCTCCATTTGGCTCTCCAGATCCCCAGAAGCTGAAAATACTGATGAGCATTAGATGGTCAGTGCTGCTTTCTGTGTGATATGATGCTGACTGTGAGAATAATTTATTGGATATTAATCAGTTATTTCTCACCAAGAGGTCATGTTGGTGTCATCAACCCATTTCCATGTGCCCTCCACATCACTGTCGATCAGACCAATATAGGCTGTAGTACCACCAAACATTTTCTTAACAAAATCCTGAGCAGATAAAATATTTGCACATTTATATCATAAACAGACAATAGACACATTTGACCATCTCTCATTTGACTGATTAACACCGCAAACACACACACTCACACACAGACACATTATCTCACACTCACTTGTTCCTCTCTGTTGTTTATGATGATCAGATCTGCTGCTCTCTCTGTACAGTATCTTCTGCTCTCGGTCCAGTTCTTCATCTCATTTGGCATGTAGTAAAATCTGGATTTGTAGTAAGTCCATCCATCTGTAAACAACCAGTTTAACTGTTAGCTTTTTATTCTCATTTAGAGTCTTCTGTCTGTAACTTATAACAGATAGTCATAGATTGCTTTAAAATGTCTACTGTAGCAAATAATTACATGGACTAAAAACTTTACCAAGAATCAGAAGTTCATTTTTTAGCTGGTCTCTCTTGTTGGTTAGATTTTCGCTCTTGAATATTAGCTGGTCTCTTTCACTGGTCAGGTTTTCATTCTTAGATATGAGCTGTAGTCTCTCTTGAGTAAAAATGACACACAGCACTATGACTGCAGTCAGCAGAAGAACACACAGCAGCACCAAACACACTGCAGCTGCTCTGGAGCTTCTGATCACCACACCAACACTTTCTGTACATGAACAAACATGCTGTTATTCTCTTTATTCATCTATTTAACACA